>NC_053022.1:295496589-295567168 GCF_003073215.2 Triticum urartu
AAGCAATGAAATAACAAAGCAAGAATAACAGAAATGTCATGCATTTGCTATAGTACAACTTACACTTGCACCAACATAGGACAGTCAACTAGGCATGATTAGATACACGATTTCTATACCCACACTATGCAATCTAGTTATACAATCGAGCATCATGACATGGTATTGACCAAGCAAGAGGAATCATTCACTACTAGCATGTATCTCTACCAAGCAAAGACTAACCATATGCGTGATCATAAAGTATAAACTAGCGATGATATAACACATGCATGGGAAACATTCAATAAAGAATGCTTTCTACTTTAAGAAATTGCAAACATGGCATGGTAATAAACTAAGAAAAATAAACACACATTATAGTTGCCACGATGTAAGAAACTAAGTTATATGCAACGGGAATAAATTCTAGATATGAGAATACAAATACGACCGTGACATAAATCATCAAACCGAGCAATCTTGTATGTCTACAAAATAAGAGGAACCACTTGGCAATCACGAGCTATACAACAAACTACAATATACTAGTTCCCCATAGTAAAGCATTTCATTTGACGTCTAGCATAAAGAAACTACATAGAAACACACACAATAATTACCGGAAGAACTATCATAGATATGGCATGATTTCAAATCAATGAAATACACATGTAACATGGGTGAGAACAAATATATAAAACATATCTAAGATATATTCATGCTAAACAAAAGGAACTGTCAGGGTATTCTCACGGGGGGCTTGCGAGTCGACAGATGCCACAAGGGCTTAGTGTGAGGGTAAGACTGCTGCTGATAGGACCGGGAGCGGGTATGCGAGTAGCACGCGGTGGTTTACCCAGCTTCAGAGCTCTCCGGAGATATAATACTCCTACTGCTGCATGTCTGAGTGTATCTATCTGGGGTGTACCTCGGGCAATACAAAGTGCTCCTGGAGCTGTATCTGGGATCAGTCCAAGTGCATCTGATCTGGTATATGCCTATGTGAGGCATGCTAGTGGCCGGCCATGCTCATGGCCGTGAGCATATGAGTGCTCATGCGTGAGTGTGTGTATCCTGGATGGATGAATGGATGTGTGTGAGGCCTTGTGGCCGTGAGCTAGCTAGCCCTCTTGCTAGCTAGCATGCATGCGTGGGAGTGAATGGCCAAGAGGCCATAGTGGCGCCCCTGGCCGTGAGCCTCCCCTGGTGCTCCTTATAAAGGGGAGCCCAGGGGACAAGGGATGGCCCATGTGACCAACTTCACTATTTGGGAGACAACGATGTGACATCTCACACCTGCTACAGTGTATCACTATTGCTCAACAGTGTCCGGGTACAGCCGTCTTGTCCGCGGTATGGCCATCGTGTCAGGGTCTTGTCGGTGTCGGGTCGTGCTGCAGTCGGCAGCCGGCTGGTTGACGCAGTCGGCAGCCGGCTGGTTGGCGCAGTCAGCAGCCGGCTGGCTGGCGCAGTCGGACTGAGGGGCTTTGCTAGCCCCGATGTCTTGAAATATCGTCTTGCCGTCCTCGGGGTACCCGTGGTCGATTACTCCGACAGTAGCCCCCAAGCCTCCGGGCAACTTGGCAAAGTTGGGCGGAGGTTTTTTGGCGAGTGTTCATGAAAATGATCATGAAAAAAGACAAAGTTAGTCCATGCGGATATATCAAATGTTTGCTTTTAGCATTGCAAGTTTTATGCGGAGGGTGCCGACTCGGTTTTGTCCGAGCCCCCTTAATCTTTTTCGTGTTCCCTCCGCTTTTTGGCTTGTGCTCTTGCTTGCTGGACAGCCTCTCTGCGGTCTGTGGCTAAGAGTGGGCCGCGAAGTGGAGTGTACGGTACTCAGAGTCTAGGAACAGATTCAACCGAGTAGATACTCATAAAGGAAACGGTCAGGTCGCCCGAGGTGTTTTTCTTCCCGGATGTTTTTCGCGTGGGTGGCCTCCAGCGTTCACTCTTGCTAGCCGGACAGCCGTTCTGCGGTCTGTGACTAAGAGTGGGCCTTTGGTACCACGCACGCTACTAAGCCGTCTGCGGGAACTAACGTCTCAGGCCAAGCGGCCAGCCCCTAGGCCAACTCTGGCTGGCGCCGGGGCGAACAGTGATGTTACTGTAATAAAATGCGGAGACAGCCCCCGAGCATCGCTCAGGGTTATCGGTGCTTGCGTAGTGCAAAAGTATGCGGGTGAAGAGCTCACATTGATTTTTGTGTAGTCGCGATCGTCAAAGACAGCCAGCGCGGCTCGACGCTCGCCGAGTGCGTCGGCGCACCCGCTGGGTGCAGCCTTCGAGCCCCTGGGTGCTCGAAGGGGGTGCCGGCCGGTCAGGCTCAACCGTCCAGGCGGCGAGGCGGCTTGCAATGTCCTTGTTCTTCTTTTTCTCTTCTGCCGGCTGCTGGCAACCGGACAAAACTCTTCTCTTGTCTGCAATCTTCGCGGGGGCGCGCCAGCGCACCCGCTGGGTGTAGCCCCGAGATTCGGGCCGACTGCTGAGCAGTCGGGCCGGATCTCCCGGCAACTACTTTGTCTTCTCTCTCTCGCGGGGGCGCGTCAGCGCACCCGTTGGGTGTAGCCCCCGAGATTTGGGCCGACTGCTGAGTAGTCGGGCCGGATCTCCCAGCAACTACTTTGTCTTCTTTCTCGCAGGGGCGCGTCAGCGCATCCGCTGGGTGTAGCCCCCGAGATTCGGGCCGACTGCTGAGCAGTCGGGCCAGATCTCCCGGTGACTACTTTGTCTTCTTTCTCGCGGGGGCGCGTCAGCGCACCCGCTGGGTGTAGCCCCTGAGATTCGGGCCGACTGCTGAGCAGTCGGGCCGGATCTCCCGGCAACTACTTTGTCTTCTTTCTCGCGGGGGCGCATCAGCGCACCCGCTGGGTGTAGCCCCCGAGATTCGGGCCGACTGCTGAGCAGTCGGGCCGGATCTCCCGGTGACTACTTTGTCTTCTTTCTCGCAGGGGCGCGTCAGCGCACCCGCTGGGTGTAGCCCCCGAGATTCAGGCCGACTGCTGAGCAGTCGGGCCGGATCTCCCGGCGACTACTTTGGCTTCTTTGTTGAAGTTGATGCTTTTTTCTTCTTCTTTTTGTCCAGCTATGGGCAGCCGAACACACATTTATTTTTTATTCGGCTGGGCAGTCGGACTCCGACTCAGCAGTCGGACTCTTTGCAGCCGGACGCACATCTCTTTTTTTGCCAGCAGTCAGCTGTGGGCAGTCAGCCCTTTTCTTGTAGCACCCGGCCACTTCTTTCTCAGCCGGCTGGGGCAGCCGACCCTTGACTTTTCTCTCACCCGGCCCCCTTTTTCTGTTTCTTTCTTCATCTTTTCTCCAGCCAGCACCCACTCCCCCTTTCTTTTTCTCTTTTTCTCTTTCTTTTCACTGCCTGAGCAGTCGGCGGGAGTGGGACGCGGCGGAGGCCGGCTAGCACGCCCAGCCGGCGGCCGGGACGCGGCAGTAGCCGGTGGCCAAGTCGCGGGCGATGCCGGCGGGCCGGGATACCGCAGCAGCCGGCGGTTGGGATGCGGCACGGCAGCGGAGGCGGAGCCGGCTGTTGCAGGCTGCGTGCGGGGCCGGTGTGCGGGAGCCGGTCAAGGAGGCGTAGACGCCTGGAGCCGGCCAGCGCTGGGCGGCAAGCCGGCAGGCGCGCGGGAGTCGGCAAGGAGCGACGCGGGGCAGACCTGGTGCAGACGGAGGGGCCGAACCCGGCCAGGCGCGGGGCAAGGCGGAGAGCCGGAGCGGCGCGGAGCTAGTGTGCGTGGACGCGGGGCAGTTGGCCCACGGCGGGGAGAAGTCGGCACAGAGCCGTCAGGCGGAGGGGAGCGTGGACGCTGGCAGGAGGAGGAGGCGCCGCGCGCGTGCGGGGCGGGAGCCGGCTTGGAGCTGCGGCCGGCCGGAGCGCCGGCGGAAGGCGTGGCGGAGCTTTGAGCTAACCGTGGCGGTGGGGAGCCGCGAACGACGGGCGGACGGAGCCATCGGCCGGAGTGCGGTGAACAGGTGCGGGCGCTGGGACGCAGCATGGTTGGTGGAGCCGACTGGACGGTTCGCAGAGGCGGACGCAGCCGGGGGCGAAGGCGAAGCCGGCGGGACGAGGAACCCGGCCGCGGGCGGAGCCGGAACCGACTGGGCGGCTGAAGCCGGCGGGAGCGGCGCGGGCCTCCGGGTTGACGCAGATGGGTGCAGATGGAGCTGGCCTGGATGCGTGGAGGCGGCGCAGTAGTGGCTGAGGGTACGTTGACGGCGCGGGAGCCACGACCCGGTCGGGAGCCGGCCAGGCCCGCTGAACATGTAGGCGCTGGAGCCAACCCGGGCTAGCAGACGCGCGTGGGAGGAGTAGCCGGCGCGGACCCGGCCGGAGCGAAGGTGAGGCAGAGCCGGCACGCGCGCGTGGAGCAGTCCGGATGGGGATGGCCGGCCACGGGCCGGACGTAGGCGCGTGGGTGCGCGCGGAGTCGGCCTAGCAGCGCGGGGGCGCGGCAAAGTTGAGGCGCAGGCAAAGCCAACACATGCGCGACCAAGAGGGAGGCCGACGAGGGCGTCGAGGGCGACGCAGCCTAGCGGAGGCGATGCGGGAGGCCGGGGCCGGCTTGCGGGGAGGAGAAGCTTGAGCTCTTGGGCACCGTGGGAGGTGCGGACGGGGCGGCACAGCTCCAGCGGGGCGGTGCGTGGCCGCGGAGACGGTGGAGGGGCGCGCAACCGCGGCAGGAGGGCGGAGCAGAGGGCGTGATGCAGCGATGTCGGTTGAGGCCGGGCTCGGGCGGAAGCGGCGCGATGGTGGAGTAGCGCCACAGCTGGGCGCAGGGCCGCGCGACGACGGGCCGGCGCCACGGGAGGGTCGGAGCGCCAGGGGGGCGAGGCCGCGCGCGGGGAGGTGCTCGGGGAACCACCGGGAAGCCGCGGCTGGTTGGTGCCGTCACTGGTCCTGTGGTGGTGATGGTGTCTGACTCGAGTACGGGCAATGTACAAGGAGTATCTGGCTATTGAACAAGCAATGTATGGGAAGTGTATGAGGCATGCATGGCTGTGGTTTGACCATACTTTGACTTGCATCTAGCTAGCTCGCAAAGACAACATGTGGAGAAGTTAATGCGCGTTCCGGCTAGAGCAAGGCGTAGCACGGAGAGGAGCAAACGCGAGCGGCGCGTGGGTGGCCACGGTCGACCGAAACGAGGCCCTGCGCGCGGCACGCGCGCGGATGGACGGTCGGCGTTGTGGTGGTGGTGAAGAAGGCAAGGCTGATGGTGAGGTCACGCCGCCCCTCACGACCATGCCAGGGGCATGTCGATGTCGAGCCCCCGACCGCTATCGGAGAGGCGGCACGACGCCGTGATGATGAAGACGAAGATGGTCCCGCCCGGACAGCGAAACCAGCAGCAGCGTGGTAGCATAGTAGTAGTACCACCCCACGGTGGGCGCCAACTGTCGGGGTATTCTCACGGGGGGTTGCGAGTCGACAGATGCCACAAGGGCTTAGTGTGAGGGTAAGACTACTGCTGATAGGACCGGGAGCGGGTATGCGAGTAGCACGCGGTGGTTTACCCAGCTTCGGAGCTCTCCGGAGAGATAATACTCCTACTGCTGCATGTCTGAGTGTATCTATCTGGGGTGTACCTCGGGCAATACAAAGTGCTCCTGGAGCTGTATCTGGGATCAGTGTCAAGTGCATCTGATCTGGTATATGCCTATGTGAGGCATGCTAGTGGCCGGCCATGCTCATGGCCGTGAGCATATGAATGCTCATGCGTGAGTGTGTGTATCCTGGATGGATGAATGGATGTGTGTGAGGCCTTGTGGCCGTGAGCTAGCTAGCCCTCTTGCTAGCTAGCATGCATGTGTGGGAGTGAATGGCCAAAAGGCCATAGTGGCGCCCCTGGCCGTGAGCCTCCCCTGGTGCTCCTTATAAAGGGGAGCCCAGGGGACAAGGGATGGCCCATGTGACCAACTTCACTATTTGGGAGACAACGATGTGACATCTCACATCTGCTACAGTGTATCACTATTGCTCAGCAGTGTCCGGGTACAGCCGTCTTGTCCGTGGTATGGCCATCGTGTCAGGGTCTTGTTGGTGTCGGGTCGTGCTGCAGTCGGCAGCCGGCTGGTTGACGCAGTCGGCAGCCGGCTGGTTGGCACAGTCGGCAGCCGGCTGGCTGGCGCAGTCGGACTGAGGGGCTTTGCTAGCTCCGATGTCTTGAAATATCGTCTTGCCGTCCTCGGGGTACCCGTGGTCGATTACTCCGACAGGAACTAATTAAAACATGAAATATTCCATGACTCGATAAAGAAAGCAAAGCTTAGAATAATTCTATGAAATTATAAGCTTGGTGATCATTCATCGAATTTTGTACACGTGCATAAAAGAGAACTACATTATCTAAAAAGAAAATAACAACATGAGACACCATACAAAACTATAAGAAATAATAAAATAAATCCTTACAATAAATCTAATCAATCACATCTAACTCCTAGAATTATGGAATAATTAGGAGTGACTCCTAAGCATGTCATGGGCATACGATAAATAACGTATTTTAACAAACAAACAAAAATATCACCGATCAACAAACAATAAAATCTACACCACATCCAATTGACCAATTAAGTAATCTAACTCCTCCACGGGGTTACGAAGGACCTAGGGGATATTTAATCTATGGGGTACGAAGTCATATGACGAATGAAAATGAAAGAAAATATGAATACCATCGGATGGCCTCCGGTTAATGGACATGACGAAATTGGCGCGGCCAACTACCATCATAGGATGTAAAGAGATGTCTACAGCATACTACAGGTATGAAATAGTACGCGTATAAAAGGAATTAGACAGAGGCTCACCGAGTTTGATGGAACGGTGTGGTGAAGTTGAAGAACAGTGTACACGCACATGTGAAATTCTTCGCGTGTGGTCGACGGATCCCGGTCTTTCTTCTCTGAATGGATCCATGGTGAGGAAGGGAAGTTCCTGGTGCAAGGGAATGGATGGAGGTGCTCTGAGTCTCCGGGAACGAGCACTCGCGTCCATGGAGCAGCAGCACTTTGGGGAGAAATTGTGGAAGAACGGAGGAGGGAGTAGGCAGGGAAACTGGAGAGTATGAGAGAGGAGATCAGTGCGCACTTGTACATATCTATAGAACATGAAACGGTTGAGAGTTGAGGGAATTAGAGGAGGGGCTCCCTTCATCTTTAAGTTTCTGTAAGTTTCTCTTATGTATTCATTGGGAACGAACATAGGAAGAAGAGGATGCGCACACTAGACTTTAGTTTTGGAAAGTGATGGGATTGATGGGAATTAAGGAGGAGTGCAGAAGGCAACAGTCAGGCATGAGTGCTGGTTGTTTCTCTTCATGTACCGTGTGAGCGTACAGACAAGGAGGAGAAGGAGCCTTGGCTGGGTGGAGAGATAGGCCAATTGATGGAAGCCCATGGGGAGGAGGGGGAGGAGGGAAAAGGAAGAGAGGGAAAAAAATATAGATGGGCTAGGCCTATGCTACCGGAGATGAAAAAAATGGCTTAACCCAGCGAACATAAATAGATGTTGGGCTAGGAGATTTGACCCACAACCTTCTAGAGAGGGAAATATGATTTCCTAAAAGGAGAATCTAGGAAAGGAATAGAAGCTCAAACAAATATAAAACAAACTGAGAAATCGAACAAAGTGCACACACACATAATTAAATATAAACAAGACGAGAAATAAAACATAGCTAAAAGAAATGAAGAAACCTCAAATTTAATTTAAGTTGGCATTGGCTCCTCCAAATTTATAAAACTCAATTTAAGATTGTTAACAAATAAAACAGAATGAAATTTTCTTGCCCTAATTTTTGGAAAACTTTTTCTTAAATATTCCGAGAAGCGGGATGTTATAAATAAAGATGAAGATCTAAAAGTTATTGATGTGTCCCCTATTAATTCTTTGTTTTTCAGTATGAATTTTGATAATGATGGGACTGAATATGATCCACCTTTACCTAGAAGGCGTTCCAAGAATTCGGAGTTTTTATATCTTGATGCTAAAATTGATAACAGTGGGATTGAAGAAATTAAAACCCTAGATGTTGCTAAACCCACTATTTTGGATTTAAAGGAATTTAATTATGGAAATTTCTCTTTGATTGATTGTATTTCCTTGTTGCAATCCGTGCTAAATTCTCCTCATGCTTATAGTCAAAATAAAGCGTTTAGTAAACATATCGTTGATGCCTTGATGCAATCTTATGAAGAAAAACTTGAATTGGAAGTTTCTATCCCTAGAAAACTTTATGATGAGTGGGAACCAACTATTAAAATTAAAATTAAAGATCATGAATGCTATGCTTTATGTGATTTGGGTGCTAGTGTTTCCACGATTCCAAAGACATTGTGTGATTTGTTAGGTTTCCGTGATTTTGATGATTGCTCCCTAAACTCGCACCTTGCGGATTACACTATTAAGAAACCTATGGGAAGAATTAATAATGTTCTTATTGCTGCAAATAGGAATTATGTGCCCGTAGATTTTATTGTTCTTGACATAGATTGCAATCCTTCATGTCCTATTATTCTTGGTAGACCTTTCCTTAGAACGATTGGTGCAATTATTGATATGAAGGAAGGAAATATTAGATTCCAGTTTTCGTCAAGGAAAGGCATGGAACACTTTCCTAGAAAGAAAATTAAATTACCTTATGAATCTATTATGAGAGCCACTTATGGATTGCCTACCAAAGATGGCAACACCTAGATCTATCCTTGCTTGTTATGCCTAGCTAGGGGCGTTAAACGATAGCGCTTGTTGGGAGACAACCCAATTTTATTTTTATTCCTTGCTTTTTGCTCCTGTTTAGTAATAAATAATTATCTAGCCTCTGTTTTGGTTGTGTTTTTGTGTTTAATTAGTGTTTGTGCCAAGTAGAACTGTTGGGAAGACTTGGGGAAAGTCTTGTTAAACTTGCTGTAGAAAATAGAAACTTTAGCGCTCACGAGAACTGCTGTCATCTTTATTAAGAAAGTGCTATTTAGTTAATTCTTTTTGCATATGATTAATAGATAAACTCCTCATGTCCATAAATTTATTTTAGAATTTTTGGGGTTCCAGTTCTTGCGCTAGCTACAGATTACTACAGACTTTTCTGTTTTTGACAGATTCTGTTTTTCGTGTGTTGTTTGCTTATTTTGATGAATCTATGGCTAGTAAATAGTTTATAAACCATATAGAAGTTGGAATACAGTAGGTTTAACACCAATATAAATAAATAATGAGTTCATTACAGTACCTTGAAGTGGTCTTTTGTTTTCTTTCGCTAACGGAGCTCACGAGATTTTCTACTTTAAGTTTTGTGTTGTGAAATTTTCAAGTTTTGGGTAAAGATTTGATGGATTATGGAACAAGGAGTGGCAAGAGCCTAAGCTTGGGTATACCCATGGCACCCCCAAGATAATCTAAGGACACCTAAGAGCCAAAGCTTGGGGATGCCCCGGAAGGCATCCCCTCTTTCGTCTACTTCTATCGATAACTTTACTTGGAGCTATATTTTTATTCACCACATGATATGTGTTTTGCTTGGAGCGTCTTGTATGATTTGAGTATTTATTTTTTAGTTTACCACAATCATCCTTGCTGTACACACCTTTTGAGAGATCCATACATGATTTGGAATTTGTTAGAATACTCTATGTGCTTCACTTAAATCATTTGAGTTATATAGTTTTGCTCTAGTACTTCACTTATATCTTTTAGAGCACGGTGGTGGATTTGTTTTATAGAAACTATTGATCTCTCATGCTTCACTTAAATTATTTTGAGAGTCTTAAATAGCATGGTAATTTGCTTAAATAATCCTAATATGCTTGGAATTCAAGAATAATAAAAGAACTTCCTTATGAGTGTGTTGAATGCTATGAGAAGTTTGATGCTTGATAATTGTTTTGAGATATGAATATGGTGATATTAGAGTTATGCTAGTTGTGAATTTGAGAAATACTTGTGTTAAAGTTTGTGATTCTCGTAGCATGCACGTATGGTGAACCGTTATGTGATGAAGTCGGAGCATGATTTATTTTTTGGTTGTCTTCCTTATGAGTGGCGGTCGGGGACGAGCGATGGTCTTTTCCTACCAATCTATCCCCCTAGGAGCATGCGCGTAATACTTTTCTTTTATAACTTGTAGATTTTTGCAATAAGTATATGAGTTCTTTATGACTAATGTTGAGTCCATGGATTATACGCACTTTCCTCACCCTTCCACCTTTGCTAGCCTCTCTAATACCGCGCACCTTTCGCCGGTATCATACACCCACCATATACCTTCCTCAAAACAGCCACCATACCTACCTATTATGGCATTTCCATAGCCATTCCGAGATATATTGCCATGCAACTTTCCACCATTCCGTTTATTATGACACATTTCATCATTGTCATATTTCTTAGCATGATCATGTAGTTGACATCGTATTTCTGGCAAAGCCACCATTCATAATTCTTTCATACATGTCACTCTTGACTCATTGCATATCCCGGTACACCGCCGGAGGCATTCATATAGAGTCATATTTTGTTCTAAGTATCGAGTTGTAATTGTTGAGTTGTAAGAAAAATAAAAGTGTGATGATCATTATTATTAGAGCATTGTCCCACAAGTTGGGATGAGACTCCGGACAAAAGATAAAAAAGGGAAAGAAAAGAGGCCATAAAAAAGAGAGGAGAAAAGGCCCAAATAAAAAAATATGAGAGAAAAAGAGAGAAGGGACAATGTTACTATCCTTTTACCACACTTGTGCTTCAAAGTAGCACCATGATATTCATGATAGAGAGTCTCCTATGTTATCACTTTCAAATACTAGTGGGAATTTTTCATTATAGAACTTGGCTTGTATATTCCAATGATGGGCTTCCTCAAAATGCCCTAGGTCTTCATGAGCAAGCAAGTTGGATGCACACCCACTTAGTTTCTTTTGTTGAGCTTTCATATACTTATAGCTCTAGTGCATCCATTGCATGGAAATCCCTACTCAATCACATTAATATCTATTGATGGGCATCTCCATAGCCCGTTGATAAGCCTAGTTGATGTGAGACTATCTTCTCCCTTTTTGTCTTCTCCACAACCACCATTCTATTCCACTTATAGTGCTATATCCATGGCTCACGCTCATGTATAGTGTGAACATTGGAAAAAGTTTTGAGAACACCAAAAGTATGAAACAATTGCTTGGCTTGTCATCAGGGTTGTGCATGATTTAAATATTTTGTGTGGTGAAGATGGAGCATAGCTAGACTATATGATTTTGTAGGGATAACTTTCTTTGGCCATGTTATTTTGAGAAGACATGATTGCTTTGTTAGTATGCTTGAAGTATTATTATTTTTATATCCAATATTAAACCTTTATCTTGAATCTTTCGGATCTGAATATTCATACCACAATTAAGAAGAATTGCATTAAAATTATGCCAAGTAGCACTCCGCATCAAAAATTCTGTTTTTATCATTTACCTACTCGAGGACGAGCAGGAATTAAGCTTGGGGATGCTTGATACGTCTCCAACGTATCTATAATTTTTGATTGCTCCATGCTATATTATCTACTGTTTTGGACATTATTGGGCTTTATTATCCACTTCTATATTATTTTTGGGACTAACCTATTAACCGGAGGCCCGGCCCAGAATTGCTGTTTTTTGCCTGTTTTAGGGTTTCGAAGAAAAGGAATATCAAACGGAGTCCAAACGGAATGAAACCTTCAGGAACGTGATTTTCTCAACGAACAAGACCCAGGAGACTTGGACCCTTCCCCCCAGGCACGCCCTCCACCCTCGTGGGCCCCCTGTTGCTCCACCGACGTACTCCTTCCTCCTATATATACCTACGTACCCCCAAATGATCAGATACGGAGCCAAAACCCTAATTCCACCGCCGCAACTTTCTGTATCCACGAGATCCCATCTTGGGGCCTCTTCCGGAGCTCCGCCGGAGGGGGTATCCATCACAAAGGGATTCTACATCAACACCATAGCCCCTCCGATGAAGTGTGAGTAGTTTACCTCAGACCTACGGGTCCATAGTTAGTAGCTAGATGGCTTCTTCTCTCTTTTTGGATCTCAATACAATGTTCTCCCCCTCTCTTGTGGAGATCTATTCGATGTAATCTTCTTTTTGCGGTGTGTTTGTTGAGACCAATGAATTGTGGGTTTATGATCAAGTCTATCTATGAACAATATTTGAATCTTCTTTGAATTCTTTTATGTATGATTGGTTATCTTTGCAAGTCTCTTCGAATTATCAGTTTGGTTTGGCCTACTAGATTGATCTCTCTTGCAATGGGAGAAGTGCTTAGCTTTGGGTTCAATCTTGTGGTGTCATTTCCCAGTGACAGTAGGGGCAGCAAGGCACGTATTGTATTGTTGCCATCGAGGATAACAAGATGGGGTTTTCATCATATTGCATGAGTTTATCCCTCTACATCATGTCATCTTGCTTAAGGCGTTACTCTGTTTTCACTAACTTAATACTCTAGATGCATGCTGGATAGCGGTCGATGAGTGGAGTAATAGTAGTAGATGTAGGCAGGAGTCGGTCTACTTGTCTCGGACGTGATGCCTATATACATGATCATACCTAGATATTCTCATAACTATGCTCAATTCTATCAATTGCTCGACAGTAATTTGTTCTCCCACCGTAGAATACTTATGCTCTCGAGAGAAGCCACTAGTGAAACCTATGGCCCCCGGGTCTATCTTCATCATATTAATCTACCAATACTTAGTTATTTCCTTTTGTTTTTACTTTGCTTTTATTTTACTTTGCATCTTTATCATAAAAATACCAAAAATATTATCTTATCATATCTATCAGATCTCACTCTCGTAAGTGGCAGTGTAGGGATTGACAACCCCTTAACACGTTGGTTGCGAGGATTTTTTTTTGTTTTGTGCAGGTACGAGGGATTTGCGCGTAGCCTCCTATTGGATTGATACCTTGGTTCTCAAAAACTTAGGGAAATACTTATGCTACTTTGCTGCATCATCCCTTCCTCTTTGGGGAAAACCAACACAGTGCTCAAGAGGTAGCAGGGGACGACGCGAAGCAGGGGAAGACGCGGCAGTGGATACCCACGCGGAGAGGAGTACGAGGGTTCACTGGTTCGGCTGCGGTGTGAGGCTGTCATCCCTGCAGAATAACAGGGGGTATGGGTGAGTGGAGGGATGGCCTGGCCAGCGGTGGGAGTAGTAGGGGGCAGTGAGGCCTCCGCGGCAGCACAGCCGGCCACGGGACGCAGGAGCAGGCGGCACGACCGGTGCTGCTTTGGGCAGCTGGAGCAAGAAGACCAGAGTTTGAAGAAGCACGACGGCCGTTGGATGGACATCATACGATCACTGCAGCTAGAATCATTTATATTGACTAAGTTTGACCAAGCCCTTGCTACGCATCAACTTTGTAGGCCCACAGGTCAGCTTCCGAAATGGTGCGCCCAGATGTCAGGGGGAGGAATCATTTTTTAGGCGAGTGAAGCTAGAATATCCGAGATTGAAGAAGAAGCACGACATCCGTTGGATGGACATCCAACGGCTACTGCTGCTAGAACCGTGTGTTGACTATAAGTTGACAAAGCCTTGCATACGCGTCGACTCTCTTTTTTTTAGGGGACGCATCAACTTAGTAAGGCCACAAGTGTGTGGCGGAGAACTTATAGCCCATTTGAGATTTGTAAGAATGTGCAGCCGATTTTTGAATTCTAATGGAATTTACTATAGCCCATTTACAGTTTGTTAAAAGTACATGCCATTTCAACCAACCATTCAAAACAGAATTCAATAAAATTTCCCACATTTTGATGGGATCCGAAATATTTTTATCCCAAAATTTCTAGTCAGATTAAATACAATTTCAATATAAATTTATATTACAGAAAAATCCAACGAAACATTGCGCTTGCAACAATTAATGAAATTAAAATTTTCAATATCCAAAAATAATATTTTATAAAGTAATTACGTGTTTGGTGCATTTTTTATAGTTACTACCCAGTTTTTATAATGACATCACATTTATTATTTCTTAAAGCCAATTTTCTTGTTAAGCCTAATGCATCCCTCCTAGGAAAGATTTGCAGCCCAGTGGGGCAGAGAATAACAACTTGACCATGCCTGGGTATTCCTAAAAAAAGTATAGCTGGACTAGCCATTTTCGGCTTGAAAAAATTAATATCTGGGCTGGATATCTCGCGTGGGCTAGACGGGCCACAGCCCGCCAGTTAATACCTACAGCGATGTTTTCGTTGTTGTTCAGAGGAGAAAAATTAATATCTGGGCTAAACATCGCTGAAGAAAAACTCTGCAGTGCTCACACCTCAAAAACACAAATACTGCTCGAGCTGCTTGGTCCTAGCTGTCGGCCGCTTCTTGTGCAATTCTCTCGTTTATTAACTATATAGGTTGACAATGGTGTGGGACCGTGATGTCAGGAAACCAGGAGGAAGCAAACAAAATTATAGTTTTATATACTAATAAGGAGGCACTTGCGTACGTGCGGCTATGGCCCTGGTGGGTCCCCACTGTCATCCTCTCCAAGTAAAGTCATCTCCTCATCCTCATGTCCGTTGACCATGTTGACAACGCGAGATGGCGGCGCCACGGCGAGTGCAAAAACTCGAAGGACGATCAAGAGGGCCTCGCGGGCCTTACGGATGGTCTGATACAGCGCTAACTGCTCATTCAGGAAGCCAGGATCATACGGCCACATGTCCACGACGACATTATCGTTTGCTTGTTCACCGGTGCTCGTTGAGGAGACGGAGGTTGCAGCACATGTCCTCCTGCACTGGTAGCTCTTCCGCCATTAGGGCGTCGAAGTGCGGCCGCACCTGCTCTATGGTGAACACGGCATGAATCGGCTTGGATAGTGGCGCTGGCTCCTGGTCGGAAGCTACGTCCATCGTCTGATTGTCATCGCTCAGCTCAGCGAGCTAGCTGGTGAGTCAGCATGTCCGGCTGCTGGACCGACCTTCTGCCAAGCATGAGTCTAACTGCCCTGGCCCACCCAGACCGCCTCCCTCGCTCGCGCGCGCTTTCTGCCCGAAACGGTCAGCGCCGCCCGCCCCGCTTCCCGGTCCAGGCGATTGCTCCGCCTTCAAACGTTACAAGTGTCGTCCGTCCTTCTGCCACCCACATTAATGTTACGCTGTTGCCGAGGCGGCTACTCCGGCGCCACACGCCCGTCCCTCCGCCGCCCACCATTGCTATGTAAACTGTTGCGCCGGCCATAGCCGCAGTCATCCGCATCCATTCCCTTTCTCCTGTCCACACCACTACTGCCCACTGTCGGTGTCAAAACCGGCGGATCTCGGGTAGGGGGTCCCGAACTATGCGTCTAGGCGGATGGTAACAGGAGGCCGGGGACATGTTGTTTTACCCAGGTTCGGGCCCTCTACCCGAGATCCACCGGTTTTGACACCGACATTGGTGCTTTCATTGAGAGTTCCTCTGTGTCGTCACTTTTAGGCCCGATGGCTTCTCCGATCATCAACAGCGATGCGATCCAGGGTGAGACTTTTCTCCCTGGACAGATCTTTGTATTCGGCGGCTTTGCACTGTGGGCCAATTCGCTTAGTCATCTGGAGCAGATCGAAAACTACGCCCCTGGCCATCAGGTCAGATTTGGAAGTTTGAACTACACGGCTGACATCCGCGGAGACTTGATCTTCGACGGATTCGAGCCACAGCTGAGCGCGCCCACTGTCACGATGGGCATGATCTAGCTCTGCCGCCGAACAGTGCCCTGGAGGCCGCACCTGTGTCCGCTCCGACCCCTAGCTCGGAGCCGATCACACCAATCGAGGATGGGTGGTTACACACCGCCTCGGGGGCTGCAATCTCTACGGTGATCGAGCCGAACACCATCCCTATTCTCTGCGAAGCCCGTGACTCCAAGGAGCCGGACTCCTCCCCTGACTCCGAGCCCTCCGCGCCCCTACCGATTGAACCCGATTGGGCGCCGATCATGGAGTTTACCGCCATGGACATCTTTCAGCACTCGCCCTTCGACGATATTCTGAATTCACTAAAGTCTCTCTCTTTATCAGGAGAGCCCTGGCCGGATTGTGGTCAGCAAGGTTGGGATGCGGATGATGAAGAAATTCAAAGCCCACCCACCACCCACTTCGTAGCCACTGTCGATGATTTAACCGACATGCTCGACTTCGACTCCAAAGACATTGACGGTATGGACGCCGATGCAGGAGATGATCGAGAACCAACGCCTATAGGGCACTGGAAAGCCACCTCGTCGTATGATATATACATGGTGGACACCCCAAAAGAAGGCAATGGCGATGGAACAGCGGAGGATTTCCCCTCCAAGAAGCAGCCTAAGCGCCAGCGTCAGCGGCGCCGCTCTAAATCCCGCCAAAGCAAAAATGGTGATTCCGGCACGGGAGATAATAAAACCCCGGACAGTGCCGAAGACAACCACCTCCAGCAAGATTCAGCATAGGAGAATAGAGAAGCCAGCCCTCATGAGAGAGCGGCAGACAGAGAGGTCGAGGACGGTAATTATATGCCTCCCTCCGAAGACGAGGCAAGCCTCGACGACGATGAATTTGTCGTGTCGGAGGATCCCATCGAACAAGAGCATTTCAAACGCAGGCTTATGGCCACGGTGACCAGCCTCAAGAAAAAACAGCAACAACTTAGAGCTGATCAAGATTTGCTAGCCGACAGATGGACTGAAGTCCTTGCGGCCGAAGAGTATGAACTCGAACGCCCCTCCAAGAGCTACCCAAAGCGCAGGTTGCTACCCCAATTAGAGGAGGAAGCACCTAAACCTACATCACCAGCGCATGATGCGGCCGACCGGCCACCCCGTGGCCGCGACAGAGAAGCCTCTCGGCCCTCCACTCAAGCCGCACCCCGGCGCCACTCAAAAAATACCAAGGCACGGGAAAATATGCCAGACCTACGAGATATATTGGAGGACAAGGCAAGGCAAACAAGATCGATCTATGGATCGCGTGGGCGCCCCACAGCACGAGACGGTACTCGTCACGCCGGATACAGTAAATCCGGCCGGGCCGAACACAGTAGACAAAGCTCATTTGAGCTGCGTCGTGATATAGCCCGATACAGAGGCGCCGCACACCCACTATGCTTCACAGATGAAGTAATGGATCATCAAATCCCTGAGGGTTTCAAACCCGTGAACATCGAATCATACGATGGCACAACAGATCCTGCGGTATGGATCGAGGAATATCTCCTTCATATCCACATGGCCCGCGGTGATGACCTACACGCCATCAAATACCTCCCACTCAAGCTTAAAGGACCAGCTCGGCATTGGCTTAACAGCTTGCCAGCAGAATCAATTGGTTGTTGGGAGAACCTGGAAGCCGCATTCCTCGACAATTTCCAGGGCACTTATGTGCGACCACCAGACACCGATGACCTAAGCCACATAATTCAGCAGCTAGAGGAATCGGCCAGACAATTCTGGACACGGTTCCTAACCAAGAAAAATCAAATCGTCGACTGTCCGGACGCAGAGGCCCTAGCAGCCTTCAAGCATAACATCCGCGACGAGTGGCTTGCACGGCACCTAGGACAGGAAAAGCCGAAATCTATGGCAGCCCTCACGACACTTATGACCCGCTTTTGCGCGGGAGAAGACAGCTGGCTAGCTCGCAGCAATAACATGACCAAGAGCCCTGGTAATTCAGATACCAAGGACAGCAGTGGAAGGTCGCGTCGCAACAAGCAAAAGCGCCACATTAACGGCGACAATGCTGAGGATATGGTAGTTAATGTCAGATTCAGAGGCTCTAAACCCGGTCAGCGGAAAAAGCCATTCAAAAGAAATACTCCGGGCCCGTCCAGTTTGGACCGAATACTCGACTGCTCATGCCAGATACATGGCACCCCCGAAAAACCAGCCAATCACACCAACATGGATTGTTGGGTGTTCAAGTAGGCAGGCAAGTTAAATGCCGAAAGAGACAAGGGGTTGCATAGCGATGACAAGGAGGAGCCCCGGCCGCCGAACAACAGTGGACAGAAAGGTTTTCCCCCACAACTGCGGATGATGAACATGATATACGCAACCCATGTCCCCAAGAGGGAGCGGCAGCGTGCGCTAAGGGACGTATACACGACGGAGCCAGTCGCCCCAAAGTTCAACCCATGGTCTTCCTGCCCGATCACTTTTGATCGAAGGGACCACCCCACTAGCATCCATCATGGCGGATTCGCCGCATTGGTTCTAGACCCAATTATTGACGGATTTCACCTCACTAGAGTCCTTATGGACGGCGGCAGCAGCCTGAACCTGCTTTACTAGGATACAGTGCGGAAAATGGGCATCGATCCCTTGAGGATTAAACCCACTAAAACGACCTTTAAAGGCATCATACCAGGTGTAGAGGCCAACTGTACAGGCTCAGTTACACTTGAAGTGGTCTTCGGATCTCCGGATAATTTCCAAAGCGAGGAGTTAATCTTCGACATAGTCCCGTTCCGCAGTGGCTATCACGCACTGCTCGGGCGAACCGCATTTGCGAAGTTCAATGCGGTGCCGCACTACGCATACCTCAAGCTCAAGATGCCAGGCCCTCGAGGAGTCATCACGATCAATGGAAACACTGAACGCTCTCTCCGAACGGAGGAGCATACGGCGGCTATCGCAGCGGAAGTACAAAGCAGCCTCTCAAGGCAATTCTCCAGTCCGGGCATTAAACGTCTGGACACCGTTAAGCGCGCCCGGAGTAACCTACAACAAGACCGCCTGGCATGTTCCGAGCAAGCGTAGCAATGCGGCCCCAACCCCAGCCCTCGCGAACTTGCGAAACCAGTGTTGCACGTACATAACTACGCTCTGGAAATACCATGGGCACAGGGGGAGGGGCGCCATCACGGCACGCCCGAATCGCGGCTTAAACCGCACTAGGGGCTACCGATTTCTTAATTTTCTCTTATTTTCAGGACTCCATTCTTCGGAAGGCTTGTCCGGCAGTACAATTGCCGCACAAACGATACAACCAGGGAAGCAGAAAGCTACGCCGCACTATGGAACTCTAAGGTGGTCTCTATAACGAGCAGTATACCTGTTTCACATACCATTCCGCAGCTCGCCCCTGGAAAGGACACGTGAAATAGTCCCATTTTTTGCTTATCGCACTATTTGTATCGTTCTGCTTTGATCGCAGCTTTTTTAAATAAACAATGCATAGCTTCCGTCTATTATTGCATTACTCTTTTTTACGAATATATGTTCATTAATGACATGTTGCACCCGTACACTTTGGTACGGCCAATACGTCAGGGGCTTAAGTACCCCACAATACGGTGTGAGAAGTCTGAACACTTTCACAAGTGCGGCACCCCGAACTTATAGCATTATATGCATCGGCTCCGAATCATGTCTTGGGTCATTAGTTGGGTTTGCCCGGCTCCTATGTTTTGGTACCTTATGTTCCGTTATATCGGCTAAGGTAGCGCTAGGAGAACTACTGCGATTGCGCCCCAGTTGAGCTGGGCTAAGCACCTCAGTAGAGAAAGCTAAAACTGACCGTCATGATGAGGCGAGAGCTGGTCGCTGTTCGAGAGGTTTTTGAGTCCCTAAAGACTTATGCCGCTTAGAGCGAGGAGTCGGCTTTGTCCAGCCTAGGCATGGATAGCGCCCCAAACTCGGTCTTCCGAACACTAGGGGCTTCACCGAAATTTAAAATTATAGAATTCTATGGCTAAGTGAGAGTGTTCAAGCATTATAGTCCGATTGCCTTGTTCGTTGTGTTGAGCGCCTCCCTCGAAGGACCCAAGAATGGGAAAAAGAGCGCTCATGTTTATCCCGAACACCCCAGCACTCGTGGCATGGGGGCAGAAGCCGACGACTCGCCATCTCTCAAATTTGATAAACGGCCGCACAGAAGGTAATATTTTAAATTCAAAAGCGTTGCTTAGCGCATATGAACAAGTTTTTAGCGTACAGGATCACAAATGCGAGTTTACTCAAAAATTACATCTTTGGAGCATTCATCCGCTATAAGGCGGGCACCCTTCAGGACGCCCTCATAATACGCTTCCGGGACGCGATGCTCCTTGCCCGGAGGCGGCCTGTCCTTCACCAGCTTCTCCGCATCCATCTTGCCCCAGTGCACTTTAGCACGGGCAAGTACCCTACGGGCACCTTCGATGCAGACGGAGCGCTTGATTACTTCAAGCCGTGGACATGCATCCACCAGCCGCCTCACCAGCCCGAAGTAGCTCCCAGGCAGAGCCTCTCCAGGCCAAAGCCGAACTATGAGGCCCTTTATGGCCTGTTCGGCCACCTTGTGGAGCTTGACCATTTGCTTCAGCTGGTCGCTCAAATGCACCAGGTGTCCGGCTTCAGCATACTGAGACCAGAACACCTTCTCCGTCGAGCTCCCCTCCTCGGCTCGGTAGTAGGCGGCGGCATCAGACGCACTGCGGGGCAAATCTGCGAATGCTCCTGGAGAGCTCCGGACTTGGGTAAGTAACAAGTAATTCACTTTCACGTGCTTGCTTTGCATAATGAATGCCTTACCCGCCGCTATCTTCTTCATCGCTTCAATTTCTTGGAGGGCTTTCTGGGCTTCGGCCTTGGCAGACTTTGCGCTTTTGAGGGCTGCCGCAAGCTCGGACACTTGTGTCTTTGAGTCAAGCTCCAAACTCTCATGTTTTTTCACGAGAGCCTGGAGCTCTTTCTGCACCTCCTCCACCCGCGCCTCCTGCTTCCCTCTCTCTGTGCGCTCCGCGGCCGCTCTGTTTTTGGCCTCAGACAGCGCTTGCTTAAGGATTGCCACCTCGGTCGTGCCCCTATAATAGCACGTTGATCCTGTCATTTTTTGCAACCACATCTTCTCTATATACTTGCGCAAGGTATTACTTACCTTCCTTATCCTCAAGTTGCCTCTTGGCATGGCCGAGCTCGTTCTCAGACCGCGCGAGGTTTTGCTTCAGCGTATCCACATCCGCAGTCAGCGCGGCGGAGGCCAGCAGCGAAGCCTGTATACACATATTGACTTGATTATGTTAGACTCCTGCGAATGTTATTAGATCCTCTATTCGGCTTTTCTTTCCGAACGCCGAACAGAGCATCAGGGGCTACTACCTATGCAGTAATATTTTTACATATTCTTTACTTACCTCAAAGCCTGTTAGAAGGCTGGCACAGGCTTCAGTCAGTCCGCTCTTGGCGGACTGAACCTTCTGGATCACCGCACTCATAATAGTGCGGTGCTCCTCGTCGATGGAGGCGCCTTTAAGCACCTCCAGCAAATTGTCTGGTGCCTCCGGTTGGACGGAGTTCACCGGCTCGGTAGGCTTGCTCCTCTTGGAAGGAGGCTGCCTATCGGAGTCCGGAACAGTTGAAGGTTCCGGCACGGTGTCCGGCTCAAGGCCGGACTTGGGGCCCTTGGGGGTTTTATCCCCTTTGCGCTTGGAGTCCGGGAGGTCGCCTTGCGGCGCCTCCAGGACCACCTCCTCCTGGCTTGGAACCTGTTGGGATAGCACCTCGGCGTCGTCCGTAGGGTGGGGGGAGGTAGCGGGCGGAAGTGAATTCACGTCCGACGAATCCAGGGAGCCACTCGACGACTCGTCGAGCCCGGCCTTGGGCGGACTACATAGTCATATTCGGCGTAAGGAGGAGCTGTGCAAGAAAGGAACACTATGAATTGCTCTAGTGTTTGAATACTTACGATCTCGCCAGGGGCTTGGCCCTGTGCGGCCACTCCTCTTCGCCGTCGTTGACATTGGTGGAGTAGTCTGGAGGAGAGGTTTTCCTCTTCTTGGACCCTTCGGCCTCCCCAGTTGGGGCGGCCTTCCTTTTCTTCCCTCCCCCCGCTGGAGGGGGAGAGGTCTCTTCTTCCTCCTCCTCGTCTTCACGGGAGGAGTGCGCCTTGGAGTCGACGGATGGTGAATCTGACACCTCCTGGCGCTGGGCACTCTTTTGAGTCCCCGTGGCCTTCTTCTTGGCCTTCTTCTCCGGCACCACATAGGGTGCCGGAGCTAGCAGCTTCACCAAGCGAGCGTCCGCTGGGACTTCGGGCAAAGGAGCCGGACAGTTGATCTGTCCGGACGTCTCCTGCCAATCCTGTCAAAGGTAAGGGAGCTTAGATCCCGCATGGAGTCAAACTATGAAAAACTAATACCCTGTAAAATGTACAAACAGCTTACCGCACGAGCGTGACGCTGTGTGCTGAATCCGCGATCCTCGGTAGCGGATGCGGGGGCCTCGGCGCCCTTGAAAAGCACCTTCCAGGCATCTTTGTATGTTGTGTCGAAGAGCCTGCTCAGAGTTCGGTGCCACGCCGGGTCAAACTCCCGTTGTTGACACGGGAGGATCTAGCGGATGAGCATAACCTGGACTACGTTGACAAGTTTGAGCTTCTTGTCCACCAGGGTTTGGACGCATGTTTGGAGTCCGCTCAACTCTCCTTGTTTACCCCACGACAGGCCCGTCTCTTTCCAGGAGGTGAGCCACGTAGGGGGTCCGGATCGGAACTCGGGGGCTGCGACCCATTCAGGGTCGTGCGGCTCGGTGATGTAAAACCACCCCGATTGCCACCCCTTTAGGGACTCCACGAAGGAGCCCTCGAGCCATAGGACGTTGGGAATCTTGCCAACCATGGCGCCTCCGCACTCCGCCTGGGTGCCACGCACCACCTTCGGCTTGACATTGAAAGTCTTGAGCCATAGGCCGAAATGGGGGCGGATGCAGAAGAAAGCCTCGCACACGACGATAAACGCCGAGATATTGAGGACAAAGTTCGGGGCCAGATCGTGGAAATCCAGGCCATAGTAGAACATGAGCCCCCAGACAAATGGGTGGAGAGGGAAGCCCAGTTCGCGGAGGAAATGGGGGAGGAACACCACCATCTCATGGGGCCTAGGGGTGGGGATGAGCTGCCCCTCTTCGGGGTGCGCAATGTCGTTAGACAAGTATCCGGCCTTCCTCAGTCTTTTGATGTGTCCCTCCGTGATGGAGGAGACCATCCACTTGCCTCCCGCTCTGGACATGGCTGGAGAAGGTTGAGGTGGGGTGTGCGGACCTGGGCGCTGGAGCTCGAGTGCGTGGAAATGGATAGGCAAAGGAGGAAGAAGGCGTGGATGAAAAGGTGGATCCTTATCCCCTTATATGGGTGGACGCGACTATGCGCCCCCACCAGCCTGGTAAAACTCACTTATCTCCTAAGCGCCGTAATCAATGGCGTGGTTGGGTTACCCATGCCCATATTGATGAGAATCCCGGAATAAGGGGACACGATCTCTGCTTTGACAAGACGTGCCAAGGAAACCGCCTCGCTAAATGCGTTGAGGTGGGACAGTAAAACGATTCGAATAAAGACTTGGCCGTGGTGTGATGTCACGCTACGGAATACGTCAACAGATTAGATTTGTGTAAATATTATTCTCTCTATGGCAATATGTGGAAACTTATTTTGTAGAGCCGGACACTACCTTTGTGTTCAAAATCTTCTATGAAGTACTTGGAGGAGGAACCCGCCTTGCAATGCCGAAGACAATCTGCGCGCCGGACTCGTCGTCATTGAAGCCTGGTTCAGGGGCTACTGAGGGAGTCCTGGATTAGGGGGTGTCTGGATAGCCGGACTATACCTTTGGCCGGACTCCTGGACTATGAAGATACAAGATTGAAGACTTCGTCCCGTGTCCGGAAGGGACTTTCCTTGGCGTGGAAGGCAAGCTTGGCGATACGGATATGTAGATCTCCTACCATTGTAACCGACTCTGTGTAACCATAGCCCTCTCCAGTGTCTATATAAACCGGAGGGTTTTAGTCCGTAGGAACAACAATCATACCATAGGCTAGCTTCTAGGGTTTAGCCTCTCTGATCTCGTGGTAGATCTACTCTTGTACTACCCATATCATCAATATTAATCAAGCAGGACGTAGGATTTTACCTCCATCAAGAGGGCCCGAACCTGGGTAAAACATCGTGTCCCCTGCCTCCTGTTACCATCTGCCGAGACGCACAGTTCGGGACCCCCTACTCGAGATCCGCCGGTTTTGACACCGACAGGTACATCAATAACCATGTATATCAAATATACTTTTCACTTTGCCATCCTTCTTATCCGCCAAATACTTGGGGTGGTTCCGCTTCCAGTGACCAGTCCCTTTGCAGTAGAAGCACTTATCTCAGGCTTAGGTCCAGACTTGGGCTTCTTCACTTGAGCAGCAACTTGCTTGCCATTCTTCTTGAAGTTCCCCTTCTTCCTTTGCCCTTTTCTTGAAACTAGTGGTCTTGTCAACCATCAACACTTGATGTTTTTCTTGATTTCTACCTTCGCCGATTTTAGCATCGCGAAGAGCTTGGGAATTTTCGTCATCCCTTGCATATTATAGTTCATCACGAAGTTCTACTAACTTGGTGATGGTGACTAGAGAATTCTGTCAATCACTATTTTATCTGGAAGATTAACTCCCACTTGATTCAAGCGATTGTAGTACCCAGACAATCTGAGCACATGCTCACTGTGAGCTATTCTCCTCCATCTTTTAGCTATAGAACTTGTTGGAGACTTCATATCTCTCAACTCGGGTATTTGCTTGAAATTAACTTCAACTCCTGGAACATCTCATATGGTCCATGACGTTCAAAACGTCTTTGAAGTCCCGATTCTAAGCCGTTAAGCATGGTGCACTAAACTATCAAGTAGTCATCATATTGAGCTAGCCAAAACGTTCATAACGTCTGCATCTGCTCCTGCAATAGGTCTGTCACCTAGCGGTGCATCAAGGACATAATTCTTCTGTGCAGCAATGAGGATAAACCTCAGATCACGGATCCAATCCGCATCATTGCTACTAACATCTTTCAACTTAGTTTTCTCTAGGAATATATCAAAAATAAAACAGGAGCAACAACGCGAGCTATTGATCTACAACATAGATATGCAATACTATCAGACTAAGTTCATGATAAATTAAAGTTCAATTAATCATATTACTTAAGAACTCCCACTTAGATAGACATCCCTCTAATCTAAGTGATCACGTGATCCATATCAACTAAACCATGTCCGATCATCACGTGAGATGGAGTAGTTTCAATGGTGAACATCACTATGTTGATCATATCTACTATATGATTCACGCTCGACCTTTCGGTCCAGTGTTCCGAGGCCATATCTGTTATATGCTAGGCTCGTCAAGTTTAACCTGAGTATTCCGCGTGTGCAACTATTTTGCACCCGTTGTATTTGAACGTAGAGCCTATCACACCCGATCATCACGTGGTGTCTCAGCACGAAGAACTTTCGCAACGGTGCATACTCAGGGAGAACACTATCTTGATAATTTAGTGAGAGATCATCTTATAATGCTACCGTCAATCAAAGCAAGATAAGATGCATAAAAGATAAACATCACATGCAATCAATATAAGTGATATGATATGGCCATCATCATCTTGTGCTTGTGATCTCCATCTCCGAAGCACCGTCATGATCACCATCGTCACCGGCGCGACACCTTGATCTCCATCGTAGCATCATTGTCGTCTCGCCAACTTATGCTTCTACAACTATCGCTACCGCTTAGTGATAAAGTAAAGCATACAGGGCGATTGCATTGCATACAATAAAGCGACAACCATATGGCTCCTGCCAGTTGCCGATAACTCGTTACAAAACATGATCATCTCATACAAAAATTAGCATCATGTCTTGACCATATCACATCACAACATGCCCTGCAAAAACAAGTTAGACGTCCTCTACTTTGTTGTTGCATAGTTTTACGTGGCTGCTACGGGCTGAGCAAGAACCGTTCTTACCTACGCATCAAAACCACAACGATAGTTGTCAAGTTAGTGTTGTTTTAACCTTCTCAAGGACCGGGCGTAGCCACACTTGGTTCAACTAAACTTGGAGAAACTGACACCCGCCAGCCACTGTGCAAAGCACGTCGGTAGAACCAGTCTCGCGATAAGTGATACGTCCATTTTGCATCATGCTTTTATATCGATATTTATTGCATTATGGGTTGTTATTACACATTATGTCACAATACTTTATGCCTATTCTCTCTTATTTTACAAGGTTTACATAAAGAGGGAGAATGCCGACAGCTGGGATTCTGGGCTGGAAAAGGAGCAAATATTAGAGACCTATTATGCACAGCTCCAAAAGTCCTGAAACTTCACGGATGATGTTTTCCAAATATATAAAAAACATTGAGCGCAAGAACTTCACCATGGGGGCCACACCCTGCCCATGAGGGTGGGGGCGCGCCCTACCCCCTAGGCGCGCCCCCTACCTCGTGGGCCCCCTGGTGGCCCTTCGGTGACCATCTTCTGCTATATGGACTCTTTTGATGGGAAAAAAACATAATCCATCTTCTCGGACGAAACTCCGCCGCCACGAGGCGGAACCTTGGCGGAGCCAATCTAGGGTTCTGGCAGGGCTGTTCTGCCGGGGAAACTTCCCTCCTGGAGGGGGAAATCATCGCCATCGTCATCACCAACGCTCCTCTCATCGGGAGAGGGCAATCTCCATCAACATCTTCATCAGCACCATCTCATCTCAAAACCATAGTTCATCTCTTGTATCCAATTCTTGTCTCCAAGTCCGGGATTGGTGCTAGTAGGTTGCTAGTATTGTTAATTACTCCTTGTAGTTGATGCTAGTTGGTTTAATTGGTGGAAGATCATAAGTTCAGATCCTATATGCACATTAATACCCCTCTGATTATGAACATGTTTATGCTTTGTGAGTAGTTACTTTTGTTCCTGAGGACATGGGAGAAGTCTTGCTATTAGTAGTCATGTGAATTTGGTATTCGTTCGATATTTTGATGAGATGTATGTTGTCTCTCCTCTAGTGGTGTTATGTGAACGTCGACTACATGACACTTCACCATTGTTTGGGCCTAGAGGAAGGCATCGGGAAGTAATAAGTAGATGATGGGTTGCTAGAGTGACAGAAGCTTAAACCTAGTTTATGTGTTGCTTCGTAAGGGGCTGATTTGGATCCATATGTTTCATGCTATGGTTAGGTTTACCTTAAAACTTTTGTTGTATTTGCGGATGCTTGCAATAGAGGTTAATCATAAGTGTGATGCTTTTCCAAGTAAGGGCAGCACCTAAGCACCGGTCCACCCACATACCAAATTATCAAAGTACCGAACGTGAATCATATGAGCGTGATGAAAACTAGCTTGATGATATTCCCATGTGTCCTCGGGGGCGCTTTACATCATATAAGAGTTTTTCCAGGCTTGTCCTTTGCTACAAAAAGGATTGGGCCACCTTGCTGCACCTTATTTACTTTTGTTACTTGTTGCTCGTTACAAATTATCCTATCACAAAACTATCTGTTACCACTTATTTCAATACTTGCAGAGAATACCTTGCTGGAAACCGCTTACTATTTCCTTCTGCTCCTCGTTGGGTTCGACACTCTTACTTATCGGAAGGACTATGATAGATACCCTTTACTTGTGGGTCATCAAGACTCTTTTCTGGCGCCGTTGCCGGGGAGTGAAGCGCCTTTGGTGGGTGGAATTTGGTAAGGAAAAATTTATATAGTGTGCTGAAATTTACTGTCACTTGTTACTATGGAAACTAATCCTCTTAGGGGCTTGTTCGGGGTATCTTCACCCCGACCAGTAGAGCAAAGAGTTGCTCCTCAACCTACCGAACCTACTGAAAATGAAAATGCTTGCTTTGAAATTCCTTTGGGTATGGTAGAAAAACTGCTAGCTAATCCTTTTTTAGGAGATGGAACAAAACATCCTGATGAGCATCTAATATATGTGGATGAAGTTTGTGGATTATTTAAGCTTGCAGGTGTACCCGGAGATGTTGTTAAGAAGAAGGTCTTCCCTTTATCTTTGAGGGGATATGCATCGACATGGTATAGGCTATGTGATGATATGGAGTCTTGGAACTACAAAAGACTGAAATTGGAATTTCATCAAAAGTTTTATCCTATGCATCTTGTTCATCGTGATCGCAATTATATATATAATGTTTGGCCTCGCGAAGGAGAAAGCATCGCTCAAGCTTGGGGGAGGCTTAAATCAATGTTATATTCATGCCCCAATCATGAGCTCTCAAGAAAAATGATTATTCAAAATTTTTATACTCGGCTTTCTGGTAACAATCGCACCATGCTTGATACTTCTTGTGCTGACTCTTTTATGATGAAGACTATTGAATTCAAATGGGATTTATTGGAAAGAATTAAACGCAACTCCGAAGATTGGGACCTCGACAATGGTAAGGAGTCAGGTATACACCTAGTTTTGATTGTGTTAAATCTTTTATGGATACCGATATTTTTCATAAATTTAGCACTAAATATGGATTTGACTCTGAGATAGTAGCGTCTTTCTGTGAATCTTTTGCTGCTTATGTTGATCTCCCCAAGGAGAAGTGGTTTAAATATCATCCTCCCATAGAAGTAAAAGTATCTGCACCTATTAAAGTTGAAGAAAAGACCATTACTTATAATGATCCTATTGTTCCTACTTCTTATGTTGAGAAACCACCTTTCCTTGTTAGGATAAAGGATCATGCTAAAGCTTCAACTGTGGTTTGTAAAAGCAATATTAAAACATATACACCACCTAAGCAAGTTAAAGTTGAACCTAATATTGCTATTGTTAAAGATCTCTTGTCTGATAATATAGATGGGCATGTTATTTATTTCTGTAATGAAACTGCTAGAATTACTAAACCCCGTGATACAGATAAACCTAGAGCTATGGTAGGCATGCCTGTTATTTCTGTTAAAATAGGAGATCATTGTTATCATGGCTTATGTGATATGGGTGCTAGTGCTAGTGCAATACCTTATTCTTTATACCAAGAAGTTATGCATGATATTGCACCTCCTGAGATGGAAGATATTGATGTTACAATTAAACTTGCTAATAGAGATACTATTTCACCAATGGGAATTGTTAGAGATGTTGAAGTCTTGTGTGGGAAAACTAAATATCCTGCTGATTTTCTTATTCTTGGTTCCCCACAAGATAGTTTTTGTCCCATTATATTTGGTAGACCCTTCTTAAATACTGTTAATGCTACCATTGATTGCAAAAGGGATGTTGTTACTGTCGGTTTAGATGATATGACTCATGAATTTAATTTTTCTAAATTTAATAGACAACACCGTGAAGAAGAATTACCTAGTAAGGATAAAATTATTGGTCTTGCTTCTATTGTCGTACCTCCTAGTGATCCTTTAGAACAATATTTGCTAGACCATGAAAATGATATGTTTATGAATGAAAGAAGGGAATTAGATGAAGTATTATTTAAACAAGAACCTATTCTGAAAAAATTTACTAGTTAAAATCCTAGGGGATCCTCCTCCACCCAAGGGTGATCCCGTGTTTGAGCTTAAACCGTTACCTGATACTCTTAAATATGCTTATCTTGATGAGAAAAAGATATACCCTGTTATTATTAGTGCTAACCTTTCAGAACATGAAGAAGAGAGATTATTAAAAATTGTGAAGAAGCACCGCGCTGCTATTGGGTATACTTTTGATGATCTTAAGGGCATTAGTCCCACTCTATGTCAACATAAAATTAATTTGGAAGAAGATGCTAAACCAGTTCGTGATCATCAACGCCGTCTGAATCCTAAAATGAAAGAAGTGGTAAGAAAGGAGATACTAAAGCTCCTTGAGGCAGGTATAATTTATCCCGTTGCTGATAGTAAGTGGGTAATTTATGTCCATTGTGTCCCTAAAAAGGGAGGTATTACTGTTGTTCCTAATGATAAAGATGAATTGATCCCTCAAAGAATTATTACTGGTTATAGGATGGTAATTGATTTCCGCAAATTAAATAAGGCTACTAAAAAAGATCATTACCCCTTACCTTTTATCGATCAAATGCTAGAAAGATTGTCTAAACATACACATTTTTGCTTTCTAGATGGTTATTCTGGTTTCTCTCAAATACCTATGTCAGCCAAAGATCAATCAAAGACTACTTTTACATGCCATTTTGGTACTTTTGCTTATAGACGTATGCCTTTTCATTTATGTAATGCACCTGCTACCTTTCAAAGATGCATGATGGCTATATTCTCTGACTTTTGTGAAAAGATTTGTGAGGTTTTCATGGACGACATTGTCGGATTTCGGGTTCCGGTAGACCCTTGAGATTCGAACATTGGGGTGCGCGCGGAGATCTCTCCCCTACCGATCTACGTCCAATCTCCTCGCGTGATCTAAGCTGAAAACAACGAACAACACAAGGGACACAAGGTTTATACTGGTTCGGGCCACCGTTGTGGTGTAATACCCTACTCCAGTGTGTGGTGTGGTGGATTGCCTCAGGGGCTGATGAGGAATAGTACAAGGGAAGAACAGCCTCGCGAGAGGTGTTCTTGAGCTAGTGCGATGAACTGCTTGGGTGAGTTCAATCGCCTCTCTCTCTATCTATCTCTCTAGATGGGTGGGTATGTCCCGAGATGTCCCAGATGTCCTTCCTTTGTGGTGGCTAGCTCTATTTATAGAGGCCCTGGGCCTCTCCCCAAATAATGAGCGGGGAGGGCGCCAACAATTGGCCATTTTGAAGGGGAACATCTAGTACAAGTTATCCTAACCAAAGGTGGTCTTCGGCTGCCAAAAGCACTGGTGATGACGGTGTCTTGGGCTCCACGGTGACCTCCGTCCTACCGCTCTGCAGGTCTTGGTCTCGTTGCACCGGAATGGTAACCTTTGCCCGATGCCTTGGCCTGTGCTTGCCCCCTTTGCACCAAAGGGGAAACAAGGACACTGCGCAGGCCGGCGCCTGCCTGGCGCCCGCCTGGTCTCGATCGTCATGGCTTGCGTTACGGGCTCCTCGCGAGGTACCCCTGCCTTGATCTCTCCGCTTCCTCGTGAGCCTGCCTGATGAGGCTGCTTCTAAGGAGGCTTCCGGTCGTCCGCCCCATGAGGCTTGGCCCCTTGCGAGGGTCTTGAGCTTGTGCTGATGAAGATGGGCCGCGCTGGGCCCCCACTTGAGCCACGCCGCAGGCCGCAGGCAGGCAAGTCTGGAGACCCCCATTCCCAGAACGCCGACAGTAGCCCCCGGGCCCAAGGCGCGCCCGGGTTTGCCCTAGTAGGGAAGCGAAGGGGCGAGCGCGAAGCGCCGTGGGCCCCAAAAGCCTGCGGCCTCGGGTGCCGCGTGGCGATTGATTGGACGTGAGCATCTGCACTTCCCCACGACACCTTGTTGCGCGCCCGGCTAAGCGGACCCATAGTTGAACACAGTTGTTCCTCCTTTCCGCTGCTCGCTCGCCTTCTACCTTCCCTTCCTCTTTGAGCTCCAGCCTCCGCCGTCAACCCGGCTCGAGTTCTTCCTTCTCTTCACCGCCATGGCGCCGACGAAGAAAGGAAGGGGAAAGAAGCCCGCGCCTTCATTCCGCACACCTCCGACAGCGGCCCCCGCCGTTGCTCGGTCAATCATACTCAATCCAGAAGCCTTGAACAAGGTCCGCTCCGCCCTTGACACGATCTTCAACGAGTGCGGCAGGACCACAGTCTGGCCTGCGTCCCATGCCTCCCTTGATAGGATCGTCACGGAGGTCCGATTCTTCGTTGATGCCCTATGGGCGGGTCTGGTTCCCCCTTTTCCGCCTTCTTCAATGCGGTGCTCTCCCATTATCAGATCCGTATGATGCACCTCAGGCCGGAGTCCATTACCCTTCTGGCTGTCTTTGCTTTTGTTTGTGAGGCGATGATAGGCATTCCTCCTTCCATTGCCCTGCTACGCCACTTCTTTTCCTTGCGCCGGAGCGACCCCACTCAATGCTCAGGGTGCGTGAGCTTCTTCGCCGTGCCAGAGACGGCCGCTTCAGGAATCGACTTCAGCCTTCCTTCTCCTAAGGCCAGGTTCAGGGAGCGGTGGCTATACGTGGACGTCGGAGTGCCCAATCCTCTGTTCTCGCACCCGACCTCGCCTGCTGTTCCCCATGCGGGTTGGGATCATGAGGTGCTCGCGAGCCCCTGGCTCGCCTTCGTCTGGCGCCGCTTCCAGAGTTTGAGGGCGCTCAATGTGACATCGCCCAAGGTGGTGAAGGAGTTCCTCCAATGTCGCATTGCTCCTCTCCAGCGCCACTCTCGCCGGATGTGGGACTTTGCGGGGCACAGAGACCGCATGCGACTTCAGGAGGAGGACTTGGCGCCTGAAGCGCTGCGGACGATGCTCAGGGTCTTGACTGGCGATCCTTCCCTAGGCAGCCTTCGGAGTAATGGTGTCCTCTTGTATCTTTGCTCTGGCAGGACCGATTTTGTGAGGCAGATGCCCAGCTTCGACGAGTGGGGACTGCGCCCTGCTGGCTTCATGGGGCCCCATGAGAACCCAGCCGCCATGGTTGCTTCCCTTGCCGCCCACAGCAGTCCTTCCTCAGGCGACAGGGCGGGGAGACGAGAACCGGCGGGATTTGAGGCGACCGATGTCGAGGTGCCGACGCCGCGAGAAGTGTTGAAGGCGGCGTCTCCCGAGGCCCACCCTGGAGCAGCAGCAGGTGCGGAGTCACGGCCTATGGTTCCTGAGGCCGGGGCCCCCGAGGCCCTAGCCGTTCCTCGCGAGGCGACGCCTGACGGCGCCCCCAGGCTGACTCCTCCAACGCTGATCGTCTTTTTGCTTCTTCCGCACCAGAGGCCGACCCCTGCACCAAGCGCTTAGGTCGGTTCCGCGTAGACTTCGAGGCCCTCCGCAAGAGGAAGGAGGCCTTGGGTGGCAACGACCACCCTTGCCGCTTGTTGAAGCGCAGGAAGTATTTTGCCATGGACGAGTAAGTCTTCTTCTTTCCTTGCTCATTTACTTTGCTATCCCTATGACTGATTGTGGCCCTTTCAGGCCCTGCCCTACGAAACTCGCCGAGTCAGTCCGGGAGCCATCCCCCCAAGCTTCTCCTTCTCCGCTGGCCCTGGGTTCGGCGAGCTCGAGCGGCACCCCTGCTGCCAGACCGGTCGGTGGAGTGGTCCGTTCCATAGGGCACCTCGAGCCTACGCGCCCGCTGTCCTTTCTTCATGAGTCCTCCTGGGGCACATCCGGCTTGCCCCGCGTTCCTCCTCTGATCATAGATGGTGAATGGCTGAGGTCTGTCCTTGGCTCTTCTTCCGTGGGTGGACCGATGCCAGGCCAGATTCCCAGAGAGGTCCATCTGGCGATGACTAGGGCGCCATCCCCCAGCCCCGCGCCGGGAGGGGGCTTGCCGCCCCGGGGCCCTCCGCATGCTCCGGTGGAAGAGGGTGATGCAGAAGACGTGCTCAGGCGCGCTCGGGAGCGACGCGCTCTTCGCGAAGAGTTCCTCCAGAGGGCGGCGGATGCGGACGCGCTCTCTATCTCTCTAGATGGGTGGGTATGTCCCAGATGTCCTTCCTCTATGGTGGCTAGCTCTATTTATAGAGGCCCTGGGCCTCTCCCCAAATAATGAGCGGGGAGGGCTGTAACGCCCCTGATTCAACCGTACACTAATCATACACGCAAACGTGTACGATCAAGATCAGGGACTCACGGGAAGATATCACAACACAACTCTACAAATAAAATAAGTCATACAAGCATCATATTACAAGCCAGGGGCCTCGAGGGCTCGAATACAAGAGCTCGATCATAGACGAGTCAGCGAAAGCAACAATATCTGAGTACAGACATAAGTTAAACAAGTTTGCCTTAAGAAGGCTAGCACAAACTAAGATACAGATCGAAAGAGGCGCAGGCCTCCTGCCTGGGATCCTCCTAAACTACTCCTGGTCGTCGTCAGCGGGCTGCACATAGTAGTAGGCACCTCCACTTTAGTAGGAGTCGTCGTCGACGGTGGTGTCTGGCTCCTGGGCTCCATCGTCTGGTCGCAGCAATCGGGTATAGAAAAGGGGGAAAAGGGGGAGCAAAGCAACCGTGAGTACTCATCCAAAGTACTCGCAAGCAAGGAGCTACACTACATAAGTGTGGACTGAACTGCAGAATGCGAGAATAAGAGTGGGATAGCTAGTCCTATCGAAGACTACGCTTCTGGTAACCTCCATCTTGCAGCAGAAGAAGAGAGTAGAAGGTAAGTTCACCAAGTATCATCGCATAGCATAATCCTAACCGATGATCCTCCCCTCGTCGCCCTGTGAGAGAGCGATCACCGGTTGTATCTGGCACTTGGAAGGATGTGTTTTATTAAGTATCCGTTCTAGTTGTCATAAGGTCAAGGTACAACTCCAAGTCGTCATGTTACCGAAGAACACAACTATTCGAATAGTTTAACTTCCCTGCAGGGGTGCACCACATTTCCCAACACGCTTGATCCCCTTTGTCCGGACACACTTTTCTGGGTCATGCCCGGCCTCGGAAGATCAACATGTCGCAGCCCCACCTAGGCACAACAGAGAGGTCAGCACGCCGGTCTAAATCCTATGGCGCAGGGGTCTGGGCCCATTGCCCATTGCACACCTGCACGTTGCGAGGGCGGCCGGAGAGCAGACCTAGCAACCTCCATTACAAAGGAAGTTGCGTTACGCGGTCCAACCCAGCGCGCGCCGCTCAGTCGCTGACGTCACGAAGGCTTCGGCTGATACCACGACGTCGAGTGCCCATAACTGTCCCCGCGTAGATGGTTAGTGCGTATAGGCCAGTAGCCAGACTCAGATCAAATACCAAGATCTCATTAAGCGTGTTAAGTATCCGCGAACGCCGACCAGGGCCATGACCACCTCTCTCCTAGGTGGTCTCAACCTGCCCTGTTTCTCCGCCACAAAGTAACAGTCGGGGGCCGTCGGGAACCCAGGCCCACCTCTACCGGGATGGAGCCACCTGCCCCTTCAGCCCCCATCTCCGAACAGTATCACAGGTAATGTAACAGTGTAAAGTATACAGTATATGCCCATGATCACCTCCCGAAGTGATCACGGCCAGTAGTATAGCATGGCAAACGGACAAAGAGTGTAGGGCCACTGATGAAACACTAGCATCCTATACTAAGCAGTAGGATAGCAGGTAAGGGTAACAACTGTAGCAACAATAACAGGCTATGCAGCAGAATAGGATTAATCGAAAGCAGTAACAAGCTACACTACTCTAATGCAAGCAGTAGAGAAGAATAGGCGATATCTGGTGATCAGGGGGGGGCTTGCCTGGTTGCTCTGGCAAGAGCGAGGGGTCGTCAACACCGTAGTCGTACTGGGTAGCAGCGGCATCGGTCTCGGTGTCTAGCGAGAGAAGAGGGGGACGAAACAATAAATATTAAGCAAACAGATGCATAGCGATGCATGACATGACAAGTATCGGTGTTAGGGGTGCCCTAACGCGGTATGAGGTTGTACCGGTGAAGGGGGGAAACATCCGGGAAAATATCCCCGGTGTTTCGCGTTTTTGGACAGATGAATCGAGGAGGAAAGTAGTGTGTTCGCCATGCTAGGGATGCGTGGCGGACGAACGGGCTGCGTATCCGGATTTGTCTCGTCGTTCTGAGCAACTTTCATGTACAAAGTATTTTCATCCGAGTTACGGATTAATTTATATGATTTTTCAAAGTTTTAATGATTTTCTAGAATTTCTGAAATTGTTTAATTCGAATAATAAGCAGAATAAAGTTTTGTCACCTAGTGCTAAAATAGCCAGAGTGTATGACATTGGGCCAGGGGGTCAGTCAGCATGCACACTCAGTAGTTGACCAGTCAACATTGACTGGTCAAAAGGGTCAACGGGGCCTACATGTCATTGACACAATGACTTATCATTTATTTTAACAGGGTATTTAAGTGAGGGGGCCACTGTCATAGGGTAGTTAGACTAATTAGCCTAAATAAATAATTAATTAACTAAACTAATTTATTATTTCACTAATATTAATTTTATTTACTCTATTTTAAGGGGCCGGCCCCACTGGGTAGTGACCCAGGCCGATAGAGGCCAAGGTTGTGCTTGGGCACGCACGAACGCACGCAGGCGTCGGCGGCCGGCGCACAACACGCAGAGGGGAGCACGGTGTGGCCCCAGGCTGCAGCGGAGGGGGCCGCTGGGCAGTGGCCGGCGGCAAGGCGCGGTCACTCGCCGGAGGGGAACGCCGGTGGGATGGCAGCGGCGGGCGCGGGCTGGCGGGTAGCGGCAGTGGCAGGCGGCGTCGGGGGCAAGCGGGGGAGGGCATGAAGGCGAGCGCGAGGCCACAGCACGGGGCGGCGGCCAAGCGCATGGCAAGCCGGAGGCGGGTGCACAACGGTCAGTAGGCAGCGCGGGAGGGACGGTCTCGCGCGGGCGGTTGTGCGGCGAGGACCACGACGACCCGAGCAGGGGCTCGTCGGCGCTGGCAAAAGCGCAACGGGGGCTCCAGTTTGGTCTCCCAACGGACATCTGGTCCGCGAGGAGCTGCTACTGGACGCAGGCGCGCGCGTCGGTCTACGTTGACGGGCATCGTGGGGGGGGTGCACTGGGTCGTTGGCAACGGCCACGACCGAAGGCAGAGGCGGCAGGCGGCGAGCCGGGCGCAGCCAGCGCAAGTGGGGCGCACGGCCGGGAGCGGACGTGGGCGTGAGGGCGACGTGAAGGGCACGGACGGAACGCGATGACGACCGGTTTGTTCTGGGCCTAACTACCGAACGACAAAAGCAACAATGACGGGAAACAAAGCTTCGGTCTTGAAGGAAGCCAGTGCTTAGGGACGTGTGCGAGGGATTAGAGAGCGGGGAAAGGAGCAGAGGCTCACAGCGGGGTCGACGAGCAGGTCAGTGGGCTTGCGGGAGGCTCGGTGGAGGCGAATCGAACGGCGATGACCGGCGGCATCCAAGGAAGAAGACGACGTAGCAGGACTCGATGTACGGGATCCCGGCTGGAACCAGTGGATGAAGACGACAAGGCGGACAACGACGGAGCTCACGGACAAGTTTTCAGGGTGTAGGGATGATGGAGAGCATGGGAACGGAGGCGGCCATGACGACGATGGTTCGACCAAGCGTGGGAAGAAAACGGCGGCACAAGGAAAAGGAGGGGAATGGATCCAGGGTTCCGAAGTGGCCATGAGCGTCGTTTTAACCAGCAGGGGGGCTCGGGGATGATCGGCACGTGGCCAGGGCGAGGCCATGGTGGCTAGATGCCTGCCACGACCCCCTGCCTCTCCTGTAGCAAGGAAGGAGACGATTGGGAGTGTGGGATGGGCCTCTTCCCGTCCACATGGGCCCTCCCCTATGTTTTGTTTTCAATAGTGTCCTTCCTGTCTCTCTTATTTTGTCTCCGCTTTGCAATTTATTTAAATACCAAATGATTTTAGTAACAAATGAAACCTGTCACATAAATAGTAGACAGTGTTTTGAGCTAGTCCACCAAGTCTCGCTTATTTAGAAACATATAACTTTTCGTTTTAAATTGAATTGGCTTGATTTTAATGTTGCCGGTTCACTTTATAAGTCCTAGGGATTAATTGGAGAGTCAAATGATGTTGGTTTCCATATGATAATTACTTAGTGATTTTTTTAACTCATTGAACATTTTTAATTGACAGTTTGAAGAAATAAGAATTTGACTTATTATTTGAAATTTGAATTTTACTCGGTTTTCATTAAGTGGCAAAATGGCTTCAAAACATAACTGCCAAGGCACACTAGGGTGAGGTTACTGTAGCTTAATTATCCGGGCGTCACAAGGGCGCCAAAAATTGGCCATTTTGAAGGGGAACATCTAGTACAAGTTATCCTGACCAAAGGTGGTCTTCGGCTGCCAAAAGCACTGGTGATGACGCCGTCTTGGGCTCCACGGTGACCTCCGTCCTACCGCTCTGCTGGTCTTAGTCTCGTTGCACTGGAATGGTAACCTTTGCCCGGTGCCTTGGCCTGTGCTTGCCCCCTTTGCACCAAAGGGGAAACAAGGACACTGCGCAGGCCGGCGCCCGCCTGGTCTCGATCGTCATGGCTTGCGTCATGGGCTCCTCGCGAGGTACCCCTGCCTTGATCTCTCCACCTCCTTGCGAGCCTGCCTGATGAGGCTGCTTCTGAGGAGGCTTCCGGTCGTCCGCCCCACGAGGCTTTGCCCCACACGAGGGTCTTGAGCTTGTGCTGATGAAGATGGGCTGCGCTGGGGCCCCACTTGAGCCACACCGTAGGCCGCAGGCAGGAAAGTCTAGGGACCCCCGTTCCCAGAACACCGACAGACTTTTCTGTCTATGGATCTTCTTTTGATGATTGCCTGAGCAACCTTGATCGAGTTTTGCAGAGATGTGAAGAAACTAATCTTGTCTTGAATTGGGAAAAGTGCCACTTTATGGTTAATGAAGGTATTGTCTTGGGGCATAAAGTTTCTGAAAGAGGTATTGAAGTTGATAAAGCCAAGGTTGATGCTATTGAAAAGATGCCATGTCCCAAGGACATCAAATGTATAAGAAGTTTCCTTGGTCATGCCGGTTTTTATAGGAGGTTCAGTAGGGACTTCTCAAAAATCTCTCGGGCTCTGACTAATTTATTACAAAAAGATATACCATTTGTATTTGATGATGATTGTGTAGAAGCATTTGAAATACTTAAGAAAGCATTAATCTCTGCACCTATTGTTCAGCCACCTGATTGGAATTTACCCTTTGAAATTATGTGTGACGCTAGTGATTATGCTGTAGGTGCTGTTCTAGGACAAAGATTTGATAAGAAACTAAATGTTATCTAATATGCTGGTAAAACTCTAGACAATGCTCAAAGAAATTATGCTACTACTGAAAAAGAATTCTTAGCAGTTGTATTTGCTTGTGATAAGTTTAGGCCTTATATTGTTGATTCTAAAGTAACTATTCACACTGATCATGCTGCTATTAAATATCTTATGGAAAAGAAATATGCTAAACCTAGACTTATTAGATGGGTTCTCTTTCTACAAGAATTTGATTTGCATATTGTTGATAGAAAAGGAGCTGAGAACCCCGTTGCAGACAACTTGTCTAGGTTAGACAATGTGCTTGATGACCCACTACCTATTGATGATAGCTTTCCTGATGAGAAATTAAATGTCATAAATACTTCTCATACTGCTCCATGGTATGCTGATTATGCTAATTACATTGTTGTTAAGTTTATACCACCTAGTTTCACATACCAGCAAAAGAAAAAGTTCTTTTATGATTTGAGGCATTACTTTTGGGATGACCCACATCTTTATAAAGAAGGAGTAGATGGTGTTATTAGACGTTGTGTACCTGAGCATGAACAGGAACAGATCCTACGCAAGTATCACTCCGAAGCTTTTGGAGGACACCATGCTGGAGATAGGACTGCACATAAGGTACCGCAATCTGGTTTTTATTGGCCTACTCTCCTCAAGGATGCCCGTAAGTTTGTCTTATCTTGTGATGAATGTCAAAGAATTGGTAATATTAGTAGACGTCAAGAAATGCCTATGAATTATTCACTTGTTATTGAACCATTTGATGTTTGGGGCTTTGACTATATGGGACCTTTTCTTTCCTCTAATGGCTATACACATATTTTAGTTGCTGTTGATTACGTTACTAAGTGGGTAGAAGCTATTCCAACTAGTAGTGCTGATCATAACACTTCTATTAAAATGCTTAAAGAAGTTATTTTTCCAAGGTTTGGAGTCCCTAGATATTTAATGACTGATGGTGGTTCATATTTTATTCATGGTGCTTTTCGTAAAATGCTTGCTAAATATGATGTTAATCATAGAATTGCATCTCCTTATTACCCTCAGTCTAGTGGTCAAGTAGAATTAAGCAATAGAGAACTCAAATTAATTTTGCAAAAGGCTGTTAATAGGTCCAGAAAGAATTTGTCCAAGAAACTTGATGATGCATTATGGGCCTATAGAACTGCATATAAAAATCCTATGGGTATGTCTCCATACAAAATGGTCTATGGAAAGGCTTGTCACTTACCTCTCGAACTAGAACACAAGGCTTATTGGGCTATTAACAACTTAATTATGATTTTAAACTTGCCGGTGAGAAGAGGTTATTTGATATTAGCTCACTTGATGAATGGAGAACCCAAGCCTATGAAAATGCCAAGTTGTTTAAAGAAAAAGTTAAAAGATGGCATGACAAAAGGATACAAAAGCGTGAGTTTCACGTAGGTGATTATGTATTGCTATACAACTCTCGTTTAAGATTTTTTGCAGGAAAACTTCTCTCTAAATGGGAGGCCCTTACGTTATCGAGGAGGTCTACCGTTCCGGTGCCATAAAAATCAACAACTTCGAAGGCACAAATCCGAAGGTGGTGAACGGTCAAAGAATCAAACACTATATCTCAGGTAATCCCATAAATGTTGAAGCCAATGTTATTGAAACCATAACCCCGGAGGAGTACATAAAGGACACTTTCCGGAATGTTTCAGACTTAGAAAAGGAATAGGTATGTGGTATGGTAAGTAAACCGACTCCAAAACAGTTTTTAAGGCAACATTTCTCCGTTTTGGAATATTTAGAAAAATAGAAAAATAAGCAGCAGTCCGGAAAGGACACGAGGGCCCCACGAGGGTGGAGGGCGCGCCCTACCCACTGGGCGCGTCCCCTACCTTGTGGGCACCTCGTGTGCTCTCCGGACTCCTTTTCTTACAGGACACGTATTTTGGTCTGTAAAAAATCATTATATAATCTCCCGGGGGTTTTGACTCCTGTATCACGCAAAAATCTCCTGTCTTTGTTTCGAGCTATTTTCTGTCAGGGTTGTCAAGGCCAGGCACTATGTCGTCTCCCTCCTCCTACAACCATGAGGGCAATGATGCTTGGCTAATGAAGATAGAGCTGAAGAGAGAAGAACCTATGGAGATCAACAAGGATGAAGGGATCAAGAAGGCCATGGAGGACCAAGTTCCAGCAATAGAAGACACCCTTCAACTGGATCACAATCTTCTTACCCCAACAGAAATCGAAGCTTTCAAGATGATTGAGTTGGCTCGTATACAAAATAAGTATCTCACACATGAAAATATTTTGTTGAAGGAGCATATCATCGCACTCAAGGGCATTATCCGCAAGTTAGAAGACCTCCTACGCTTGATGTGCGACTATCCATCATCAACAACTCCACCTTCTTCACCAACAAAAGAGACATAATCACCTGGGTATGGGCACTCCACTTGGCAACTGCCAAGCTTGGGGGAGTGCCCCGATATCGTATCACCATCACTTTTATCTTTACCGTTTTTCTTAGTTCGATCCTTTTGGTAATATCTTAATCTAGCGGAATAAAAGTTCTTAGTATGATCTAGTTGTGAGTTTTGCTTTATTATCCTTCTATGTAACTCAGTCCATGAGCTATATAATAAAGATTAGTGTTGAGTTAAGGGCTTGATTATTTTGCCATGATCCCAAGTGAATAAAAGAAAAGAGAAAGAAATAAAAAGAAACAAAGAGATGATGTGACTCTTATGGAGAGTAATGAGCTCACATAGAAATAGTATGATGAATAAAAGTTATTGAGGGTTGACAAACATAGTTTTGGTCATCGTTGCAATTAATAGGAAGTAATAAATAAAGAGAGGTCTTCACATATAAATATACTATCTTGGACATCTTTTATGATTGTGAGCACTCATTAAAATATGACATGCTAAAGAGTTGACATTGGACAAGGAAGACAACATGATGGGTTATGTTTTCTTACATCTGAGATAAATTATATTTTCTTGGATCCTCCAACATGTTGAGCTTGCCTTTCCCCCTCATGCTAGCCAAATTCATTGCACCACGTAGGGATACTACTTGTGCTTCCAAACACCCTTAAACCAGTTTTGCCATGAGAGTCCACCATACCTACCTATGGATTGAGTAAGGTCCATCAAGTAAGTTGTCATCGGTGAAAGCAATAAAAATTGCTCTCTAAATATGTATGATTGATTGGTGTGGAATGAATAAGCTTTATACGATCGTGTGATATGGAAGTAATAAAAGCGACAGACTGCATAATAAAGGTCCATATCACAAGTGGCAATATAAAGTGATGATCTTTCACATTAGGATTTTGTGCATCCAACCATAAAAGCGCATGACAACCTCTGCTTCCCTCTATGAAGGGCCTATCTTTTACTTTTATCTCCTATACTGCAAAAGAGTCATGGTGATCTTCACCCTTCATTTTTACATTTTATCCTTCGACAAGCACAATATGTTGGAAAGATCTTGGTATATATGGCTAATTGGATGTGAGTTTTCATGAACTATTACTGTTGACATCACCCTTGAGGTAAAACGTTGGGAGGCAAAAGTATAAGCCCCTATCTTTCTCTGTGTCCGATTAAAACTCCATAACCATAAGTATTGCATGAGTGTCAGCAATTGTGAAAGATTATATGATAGTTGAGTATGTGGACTTGCTGAAAAGCTCTTATACATTGACTCTTTCCTATGTTATGATAAATTGCAATTGCTTCAATGACTGAGATTATAGTTTGTTAGTTTTCAATGAAGTTTACGATTCATACTTGATATTGTGATTGAATTATTACTCTAGCATAAGATATCATATGACAAGAATTATATAAGTTGCTGCTCTAAGAATGATCACGATGCCCTCATGTCCGTATTTTATTTTTATCGACACCTTCATCTCTAAACATGTGGACATATTTTTCGATTTCGGCTTTTCGCTTGAGGACAAGCGAGGTCTAAGCTTGGGGGAGTTGATACGTCCATTTTGCATCATGCTTTTATATCAATATTTATTGCATTATGGGCTGATATTACACATTATGTCACAATACTTATGCCTATGCTCTCTTATTTTACAAGGTTTACATAAAGAGGGAGAATGCCGACAGGTGGGATTCTGGGCTGGAAAAGGAGCAAATATTAGAGACCTATTCTGCACAGCTCCAAAAGTCCTGAAACTTCACGGATGATGTTTTCCAAATATATAAAAAACATTGAGCGCAAGAACTTCACCAGGGGGGCCACACCCTGCCCACGAGGGTGGGGGCGCGCCCTACCCCCCTGGGCGCGCCCCCCTACCTCGTGGGCCCCTGGTGGCCCTCCGGTGACTATCTTCTGCTATATGGACTCTTTCGATGGGAAAAAAATCATAAGCCATCTTCTCGGACGAAACTCCGCCGCCACGAGGCGGAACCTTGGCGGAGCCAATCTAGGGTTCTGGCGGGGCGTTCTGCCGGGGAAACTTCCCTCCCGGAGGGGGAAATCATTTCCATCGTCATCACCAACGCTCCTCTTATCGGGAGAGGGCAATCTCCATCAACATCTTCATCAGCACCATCTCATCTCAAAACCCTAGTTCATCTCTTGTATCCAATTCTTGTCTCCAAGTCCGGGACTGGTGCTAGTAGGTTGCTAGTAGTGTTAATTACTCCTTGTAGTTGATGCTAGTTCGTTTAATTGGTGGAAGATCATATGTTCATATCCTATATGCACATTAATACCCCTCTGATTATGAACATGTTTATGCTTTGTGAGTAGTTACTTTTGTTCCTGAGGACATGGGAGAAGTCTTGCTAGTAGTAGTCATGTGAATTTGGTATTCGTTTGATATTTTGATGAGATGTATGTTGTCTCTCCTCTAGTGGTGTTATGTGAACGTCGACTACATGACACTTCACCATTGTTTGGGCCTAGAGGAAGGCATTGGGAAGTAATAAGTAGATGATGGGTTGCTAGAGTGACAGAAACTTAAACTCTAGTTTATTCGTTGCTTCGTAAGGGGCTGATTTGGATCCATATGTTTCATGCTATGGTTAGGTTTACCTTAATACTTTTGTTGTATTTGCGGATGCTTGCAATAGAGGTTAATCATAAGTGGGATGCTTGTCCAAGTAAGGGAAGCACCCAAGCACCGGTCCACCCACATACCAAATTATCAAAGTACCAAACGCGAATCATATGAACGTGATTAAAACTAGCTTGACGATATTCCCATGTGTTCTCGGGAGCGCTTTACATCATATAAGAGTTTGTCCAGGCTTGTCCTTTGCTACAAAAAGGATTGGGCCACCTTGCTACACCTTATTTACTTTTGTTACTTGTTGCTCGTTACAAATTATCCTATCAAAAAACTATCTGTTACCACTTATTTCAGTACTTGCAGAGAATACCTTGCTGGAAACCGCTTATCATTTCCTTCTGCTCCTCGTTGGGTTCGACACTCTTACTTATCGAAAGGACTACATAAACCCCCTATACTTGTGGGTCATCAACGACAGTGAGGCCTAGGAAGGGGATGATACGTCTCCAACGTATCTATAATTTTTGATTGCTCCATGTTGTATTATCTACTGTTTTGGACATTATTGGGCTTTATTATCCACTTTTATATTATTTTTGGGACTAACCTATTAACCGGAGGCCCAGCCCAGAATTGCTGTTTTTTGCCTGTTTTAGGGTTTCGAAGAAAAGGAATATCAAACGGAATCCAAACGGAATGAAACCTTCGGGAACGTGATTTTCTCAACGAACAAGACCCAGTAGACTTGGACCCTATGCCAAGACACAAAAGAGGAGGCCGCGAGGTAGGGGGCGCGCCTACCCACCCCCCCAGGCGCGCCCTCTACCCTCGTGGGCCCCCTGTTGCTCCATCGACGTACTCCTTCCTCCTATATATACCTACGTACCCCCAAACGATTAGATACAGAGCCAAAACCCTAATTCCACCACCGCAACTTTCTGTATCCACGAGATCCCATCTTGGGGCCTATTCCGGAGCTCCGCCGGAGGGGGTATCCATCACGGAGGGCTTCTACATCAACACCATAGCCCCTCCGATGAAGTGTGAGTAGTTTACCTCAGACCTACGGGTCCATAGTTAGTAGCTAGATTGCTTCTTCTCTCTTTTTGGATCTCAATACAATGTTCTCCCCCTCTCTTGTGGAGATCTATTCGATGTAATCTTCTTTTTGCGGTGTGTTTGTTGAGACCGATGAATTGTGGGTTTATGATCAAGTCTATCTATGAACAATATTTGAATCTTCTCTGAATTCTTTTATGTATGATTGGTTATATTTGCAAGTCTCTTCGAATTATCAGTTTGGTTTGGCCTACTAGATTGATCTTTCTTGCAATGGGAGAAGTGCTTAACTTTGGGTTCAATCTTGCGGTGTCCTTTCCCAGTGACAGTAGGGGCAGCAAAGCACGTACTGTATTGTTGCCATGGAGGATAACAAGATGGGGTTTTCATCATATTGCATGAGTTTATCCCTCTACATCATGTCATCTTGCTTAAGGTGTTACTCTATTTTCATTAACTTAATACTCTAGATGCATGCTGGATAGCGGTTGATGAGTGGAGTAATAGTAGTAGATGCAGGCAGGAGTCGGTCTACTTGTCTCGGACGTGATGCCTATATACATGATCATACCTAGATATTCTCATAACTATGCTCAATTCTATCAATTGCTCAACGGTAATTTGTTCACCCACCGTAGAATACTTATGCTCTCGAGAGAAGACACTTGTGAAACCTATGGCCCCCGGGTCTATCTTCATCATATTAATCTACCAATACTTAGTTATTTCCTTTTGCTTTTACTTTTATTTAATTTTACCTTGCATCTTTATCATAAAAATACCAAAAATATTATCTTATCATATCTATCAGATCTCACTCTCATAAGTGGCCGTGTAGGGATTGACAACCCCTTAACACGTTGGTTGCGAGGATTTATTTGTTTTGTGCAGGTACGAGGGACTCGCGCATAGCCTCCTACTAGAATGATACCTTGGTTCTCAAAAACTGAGGGAAATACTTACGCTACTTTGTTGCATCATCCCTTCCTCTTAGGGGAAAACCAACGCAGTGCTCAAGAGGTAGCAATAAGGATTTCTGGCGCAGTTGCCGGGGAGGTCTACGCAAAAGTCAATATACCAAGTACCCATCACATACCCTTATCTCCCGCATTACATTATTTGCCATTTGCCTCTCGTTTTCCTCTCCCCCACTTCACCCTTGTCGTTTTATTCGCCCTCTCTCTCTATCCTCCTTCTCTTTCCCATTTGCCTCTTTTTGCCCGCTTGCTTTTTGTTTGCTTGTGTGTTAGTTTGCTTGCTTGTCACGATGGCTCAAGATAACACTAAATTGTGTGACTTCACCAAGACCAACAACAATGATTTTATTAGCACTCCGATTGCTCCTCTTATCGATGTTGAATCTTGTGAAATTAATACTGCTTTGCTGAATCTTGTGATGAAAGAACCGTTTTTCCGGCCTTCCTAGTGAAGATGCTGCTACTCATCTTAATAGCTTCATTGATTTGCGTGATATGCAAAGGAAGAAAGATGTGGATAATGATATTGTTAAATTGAAGCTATTTCCTTTTTCGCTTAGAGATCGTGCTAAAGCTTGGTTTTCGTCTTTGCCTAAAATAGTATTGATTCATGGAATAAGTGCAAAGATGCCTTTATCTCTAAGTATTTTCCTCCCACTAAGATCATCTCTCTTAGAAATGATATTATGAATTTTAATAAACTTGATCATGAACATGTTGCACAAGCTTGGGAGAGAATGAAATTAATGATACGCAATTTCCCTACTCATGGTTTGAATTTGTGGATGATTATTCAAAAAGTTTATGCCAGATTGAATTTTGCTTCTAGAAAACTTTTAGATTCGGCCGCGGGAGGTACTTTTATGGAAATCACTTTAGGAGAAGCTACTAAACTCCTAGATAATATTATGGTTAATTATTCTCAATGGCATACTGAAAGATCTACTAATAAAAAGGTGCATGTGATAGAAGAAATTAATGTTTTGAGTGGAAAGATGGATGAACTTATGAAATTATTTGCTAGTAAGAGTGTTTCTTCTGATCCTAATGATATGCCCTTGTCTACTTTTATTGATAATAATAATGAATCTATGGGTGTGAATTTTGTTGGTAGGAACAATTTTAGTAACAACGCCTATAGAGGAAATTTCAATCCTAGGCCTTATCCTAGTAAACCGTCTAATAATTATGGTAATTCCTACAACAATTCTTATGGAAATTATAATAAAATGCCCTCTGATTTTGAATCTAATATTAAAGGATTTATTACTTCGCAAAAGAATTTCAATGCTATGATTGAAGAAAAATTGCTTAAGATTGATGAGTTGGCTAGGAACGTTGATAGGATTTCTCTTGATGTTGATTCTTTGAAACTTAGATCTATTCCACCTAAGCATGATATCAATGAGTCTCTCAAAGCCATGAGAATTTCCATTGTAGAGTGCAAAGAAAGAATAGCTAGGATGTGTGCTAAGAAAAATGCCTTTATAAGAGCGTGTTCTTCTAGTTCCTATGAAAATAAAGATGAAGATCTAAAAGTTATTGATGTGTGCCCTATTAAATCTTTGTTTTTCAATATTAATCTTGATAATGATGGGACTGAATATGATCCACCTTTACCTAGAAGGTGTTCCAAGAATTCAGAGTTTTTAGATCTTGATGCTAAAATTGATAAAAGTGGGATTGAAGAAATTAAAACCCTAGATGTTGCTAATCCCACTATTTTGGATTTCAAGGAATTTAATTATGAAAATTGATCTTTGATTGATTGTATTTCCTTGTTGCAATCGGTGCTAAATTCTCCTCATGCTTATAGTCAAAATAAAGCGTTTACTAAACATATCGTTGATGCCTTCATGCAATCTTATGAAGAAAAACTTGAATTGGAAGTTTCTATCCCTAGAAAACTTTATGATGAGTGGGAACCAACTATTAAAATTAAAATTAAAGATCATGAATGCTATGCTTTATGTGATTTCGGTGCTAGTGTTTCCATGATTCCAAAGACTTTGTGTGATTTGTTAGGTTTCCATGATTTTGATGATTGCTCCCTAAACTTGCACCTTGCGGATTCCACTATTAAGAAACCTATGGGAAGAATTAATGATGTTCTTATTGTTGCAAATAGGAATTATGTGCCCGTAGATTTTATTGTTCTTGACATAGATTGCAATCCTTCATGTCCTATTATTCTTGGTAGACCTTTCCTTAGAACGATTGGTGCAATTAATGATATGAAGGAAGGAAATATTAGATTCCAATTTCCATTAAGGAAAGGCATGGAACACTTTCCTAGAAAGAAAATTAAATTACCTTATGAATCTATTATGAGAGCCACTTATGGATTTCCTACCAAAGATGGCAACACCTAGATCTATCCTTGCTTGTTATGCCTAGCTAGGGGCGTTAAACGATAGCGCTTGTTGGGAGGCAACCCAATTTTATTTTTATTCCTTGCTTTTTGCTCCTGTTTAGTAATAAATAATTTATCTAGCCTCTGTTTTGGTTGTTTTTTTGTGTTTAATTAGAGTTTGTCCCAAGTAGAACCGTTGGGAAGACTTGGGGAAAGTCTTGTTAAACTTGCTGTAAAAAAACTGAAACTTTAGCGCTCACGAGAACTGCTGTAATTTTTATTTGGAAAGTGCTATTTAGTTAATTCTTTTTGCAGATGATTAATAGATAAATTCCTCACGTACAGCAATTTATTTTAGAATTTTTGGGGTTCCATTTCTTGCGCTAGCTACATATTACTACAGGCTGTTCTGTTTTTGACAGATTCTGTTTTTCGTGTGTTGTTTGCTTATTTTGATGAATCTATGGCTAGTAAATATTTTATAAATCATAGAGAAGTTGGAATACAGTAGGTTTAACACCAATATAAATAAAGAATGAGTTCATTACAGTACCTTGAAGTGGTCTTTTGTTTTCTTTCGCTAACAGAGCTCACGAGATTTTCTACTTTAAGTTTTGTGTTGTGAAGTTTTCAAGTTTTGGGTAAAGATTTGGTGGATTATGGAACAAGGAGTGGAAAGAGCCTAAGCTTGGGGATTCCCATGGCATTCCCAAGATAATCTAAGGACACCTAAGAGCCAAAGCTTGGGGATGCCCCGGAAGGCATCCCCTCTTTCGTCTACTTCTATCGGTAACTTTACTTGGAGCTATATTTTTATTCACCACATGATATGTGTTTTGCTTGGAGCGTCTTGTATGATTTGAGTCTTTATTTGTTAGTTTACCACAATCATCCTTGCTGTACACACCTTTTGAGAGATCCATACATGATTTGGAATTTGTTAGAATACTCTATGTGCTTCACTTAAATCATTTGAGTTATATAGTTTTGCTCTAGTACTTCACATATATCTTTTAGAGCACGGTGGTGGATTTGTTTTATAGAAACTATTTATCTATCATGCTTCACTAAAATTATTTTGAGAGTCTTAAATAGCATGGTAATTTTCTTAAATAATCCTAATATGCTTGGAATTCAAGAATAATAAAAGAACTTCCTTATGAGTGTGTTGAATGCTATGACAAGTTTGATGCTTGATAATTGTTTTGAGATATGAAGATGGTGATATTAGAGTTATGCTAGTTGAGTAGTTGTGAATTTGAGAAATACTTGTGTTAAAGTTTGTGATTCCCATAGCATGCACGTATGGTGAACCATTATGTGATGAAGTCGGAGCATGATTTATTTTTTGATTGTCTTCCTTATGAGTGGCGGTCGGGGACGAGCGATGGTCTTTTCCTACCAATCTATCCCCCTAGGAGCATGCGCGTAATACTTTGCTTTGATAAATTGTAGATTTTTGCAATAAGTATATGAGTTCTTTATTACTAATGTTGATTCCATGGATTATACACACTTTTCTCACCCTTCAACCTTTGCTAGCCTCTCTAATACCGCACACCTTTCGCCGGTATCATACACCCACCATATACCTTCCTCAAAACAGCCACCATACATACCTATTATGGCATTTCCATATCCATTCCGAGATATATTGCCACGCAACTTTCCACTGTTCCGTTTATTATGACACACTCCTTCACTGTCATATTGCTTAGCATGATCATGTAGTTGACATCGTATTTGTGGCAAAGCCACCATTCATAATTCTTTCATACGTGTCACTCTTGATTCATTGCATATCCCGGTACACCGCCGGAGGCATTCATATAGAGTCATATTTTGTTCTAAGTATCGAGTTGTAATTGTTGAGTTGTAAGAAAAATAAAAATAAAAGTGTGATGATCATTATTATTAGAGCATTGTCCCAGTGAGGAAAGGATGATGGAGACTATGATTCCCCCACAAGTCGGGATGAGACTCCGAACGAAAAATAAAAAAAAGGGAAAGAAAAGAGGCCATAAAAAAGAGAGGAGAAAAGGCCCAAATAAAAAAATATGAGAGAAAAAGAGAGAAGGGACAATGTTACTATCCTTTTACCACACTTGTGCTTTAAAGTAGCACCATGATATTCATGATAGAGAGTCTCCTATGTTATCAGTTTCAAATACTAGTGGGAATTTTTCATTATAGAACTTGGCTTGTATATTCCAATGATGGGCTTCCTCAAAATGCCCTAGGTCTTCATGAGCAAGCAAGTTGGATGCACACCCACTTAGTTTCTTTTGTTGAGCTTTCATATACTTATAGCTCTAGTGCATCCATTGCATGGCAATCCCTACTCACTCACATTGACTATCTTCTCCCTTTTTGTCTTCTCCACAACCACCATTCTATTCCACTTATAGTGTTATATCTATGGCTCGCGCTCATGTATTGCGTGAAGATTGGAAAAAGTTTGAGAACACCAAAAGTATGAAACAATTGCTTGGCTTGTCATCGGGGTTGTGCATGATTTAAATATTTTGTGTGGTGAAGATGGAGCATAGCCAGACTATATGATTTTGTAGGGATAACTTTCTTTGGCCATGTTATTTTGAGAAGGCATGATTGCTTTGTTAGTATGCTTGAAGTATTATTATTTTTATAGCAATATTAAACCTTTATCTTGAATCTTTCGGATCTGAATATTCATACCACAATTAATAAGAATTACATTAAAATTATGCCAAGTAGCACTCCGCATCAAAAATTCTGTTTTTATCATTTACCTACTCGAGGACGAGCAGGAATTAAGCTTAGGGATGCTTGATACGTCTCCAACGTATCTATAATTTTTGATTGCTCCATGCTATATTATCTACTGTTTTGGACATTATCGGGCTTTATTATCCACTTTTATATTATTTTTGGGACTAACCTATTAACCGGAGGCCCAGCCCAGAATTGTTGTTTTTTGCTTGTTTTAGGGTTTCGAAGAAAAGGAATATCAAACGGAGTCCAAACGGGATGAAACCTTCGGGAACGTGATTTTCTCAACGAACAAGACCCAGGAGACTTGGACCCTACGTCAAGACACAAAAGAGGAGGCCACGAGGTAGGGTGGCGTGCCTACCCCCCCCCCCCCAGACGCGCCCTCCACCCTCGTGGGCCCCCTGTTGCTCCACCGACGTACTCCTTCCTCCTATATATACCAACGTACCCCCAAACGATCAGATACGGAGCCAAAACCCTAATTCCACCGCCGCAACTTTCTGTATCCATGAGATCCCATCTTGGGGCCTGTTCCGGAGCTAAGCCGGAGGGGGTATTGATGACCCACAAGTATAGGGGATCTATCCTAGTCCTTTCGATAAGTAAGAGTGTCGAACCCAACGAGGAGCAGAAGGAAATGATATGCGGTTTCCAGCAAGGTATTTTCTGCAAGTACTGAAATAAGTGGTAACAGATAGTTTTGTGGTAGGATAATTTGTAACGAGCAACAAGTAACAAAAGTAAATAAGGTGCAGCAAGGTGGCCCAATCCTTTTTGTAGCAAAGGACAAGCCTGGACAAACTCTTATATGATGTAAAGCGCTCCCGGGGACACATGGGAATATCGTCAAGCTAGTTTTCATCACGTTCATATGATTCGCGTTCGGTACTTTGATAATTCGGTATGTGGGTGGACTGGTGCTTGGGTGCTGCCCTTACTTGGACAAGCATCCCACTTATGATTAACCTCTATGGCAAGCATCCGCAAATACAACAAAAGTATTAAGGTAAACCTAACCATAGCATGAAACATATGGATCCAAATCAGCCCCTTACGAAGCAACGCATAAACTAGGGTTTAAGCTTCTCTCACTCTAGCAACTCATCATCTACTTATTACTTCCCAATGCCTTCCTCTAGGCCCAAACAATGGTGAAGTGTCATGTAGTCGATGTTCACATAACACCACTAGAAGAGAGACAACATACATCTCATCAAAATATCAAACGAATACCAAATTCACATGACTACTAATAGCAAGACTTCTCCCACGTCCTCAGGAACAAAAGTAACTACTCACAAAGCATAAGCATGTTCATAATCAGAGGGGTATTAATGTGCATATAGGATCTGAACATATGATCTTCCACCAATTAAACCAACTAGCATCAACTACAAGGAGTAATTAACACTACTAGCAACCTACTAGCACCAATCCCGGACTTGGAGACAAGAATTGGATACAAGAGATGAACTAGGGTTTTGAGATGACATGGTGCTGATGAAGATGTTGTTGGAGATTGCCCTCTCCCGATGAGAGGAGCGCTGGTGATGACGATGGCGATGATTTCCCCCTCCGGGAGGGAAGTTTCCTCGGCAGAAAAGCCCCGCCAGAACCCTAGATTGGCTCCGCCAAGGTTCCTCCTTGTGGCGGCGGAGTTTCGTTCGAGAAGATGGCTTATGATTATTTTACTCAATCCATAGGTAGGTATGGTGGACTCTCATGGCAAGCACAAGTAGTATCTCTACTTGGTGCAATGAATTTGGCTAGCATGAGGGAGAAAGGCAAGCTCAACATGTTGGAGGATCCAAGACAGTATAATTTATCTCAGATGTAAGAAAACATAACCCATTACGTTGTCTTCCTTGTCCAATGTCAACTCCTTAGCATGTCATATTTTAATGAGTGCTCACAATCATAAAAGATGTCCAAGATAGTATATTTATATGTGAAGACCTCTCTTTCTTTTTTACTTCCTATTAATTACAACAATGACCAAAACTATGTTTGTCAACTCTCAACAACTTTTATTCATCGTACTTTTTCTATGTGAGCTCATTACTCTCCATATGATCCCTTTGTTTCCTTTTTATTTATTTCTCTTTTATTTTATTCACTCAGGATCATGGCAAAATAATCAAGCCCTTGACTCAACACTAATATTTATTATATATAGCTCACGAGCTCGATTACATAGAAGGATCATAAAGCAAAACTCACAACCAGATCATGCCATAAACTTTATTCTACTAGATCAAGATAAAAGTGATGGTGATACGATACCAGGGCACTCCCCCAAGCTTGGCAGTTGCCAAGGGAGTGCCAATACCAGATACTCAATTCTTCTTTGTTGGTGGAGAAGGTGATGGTTTTGTTGATGGCGTAGGCTTGTCGTCCTTATTCCAAGGCATAGGCTCACCATCATAGAAGGATGATCGAGTCTCCTGAAACCCTCAATAACTTTTATTCATCGTACTCTTTCTATGTAAGCTCATTACTCTCCATATGAGTCACATGATCTCTTTGTTTCTTTTTATTTCTTTCTCTTTTCTTTTATTCACTTGGGATCATGGCAAAAATAATCAAGCCCTTGACTCAACACTAATCTTTATTATATAGCTCATGGACTCGATTACATAGAAGGATAATAAAGCAAAACTCACAACTAGATCATACTAAGAACTTTTGTTCTATTAGATCAAGATATTACCAAAAGGATCGAACTAAGAAAAACGGTAAAGATAAAAGTGATGGTGATACGATACCGGGGCACTCCCCCAAGCTTGGCAGTTGCCAAGTGGAGTGCCCATACCAGATACTCAATTCTTCTTTGTTGGTTAGGAAGGTGGCGTTTTTGTTGATGGCGTAGGCTTGTCGTCCTTCTTCCAAGGCATAGGCTCACCATCATAGAAGGATGACCGAGTCTCCGGGATCCTCAAATCTGCAGCCAAACTCATCCTTTTGAATCTATATTCATACTCACAGTTTTGGTTTTGCAGGTCATAGATCTGAGCTTGAAGGTGCTCGATTTTCTCCTGAAGCTTGAAGATGGTCTCCCCGATGTTGTCGACATCCAGATTGTGTTTGTTGGTGAACTCTATGATCATCATGTAGTTGGAGTTGAGTCCACGCTCCACCATCCCCTGACACTTGAAAACTTGTTGCTCCATTGCTTCGAGCCTCGTCTCCACGCTTCCATTCCCCTTCGGTCCCTCAGCATCACAGATGTGCAGCAACCCATCACGCATCTCAATGGTTTGAGGGTGTCGCTGCACCTCCGCGAGGTAAGGGTTGATGACCTTCTCGAAGAACTTGTCCTTGGGAGCGCTTGGAGACGTCATGATAATCTAGATTTGTCAGAAAAACAGCTCGAGATAAAGACAGGAGATTTTTGCGTGATACGGGAGTCAAAACCCCCGGGAGGTTATATAATGAATTTTTACCGACCAAAATACGTGTCCTATAAGAAAACGGAGTCCGGAGAGCACACGAGGTGCCCACGAGGTAGGGGGGCGCGCCCAGGGGGGTAGGGCGCGCCCTCCACCCTCGTGGGGCCCTCGTGTCCTTTCCGGACTGCTGCTTATTTTTCTATTTTTCTAAATATTCCAAAACAGAGAAATATTGCCTTAAAAACTGTTTTGGAGTCGGTATACTTACCGTACCAGATACCTATTCCTTTTCGGAGTCTGAAGCGTTCCGGAAAGTGTCCTTTATGTACTCCACTGAGGTTATGGTTTCAATAACATTGGTTTCAACGTTTATGGGATTACCTGAGATATAGTGTTTGATTCTTTGACCGTTCACCACCTTCGGATTTGTGCCTTCGAAGTTGTTGATTTTTATAGCACCGGAACGGTAGAACTCCTCGATAACGTAAGGGCCTTCCCATTTAGAGAGAAGTTTTCCTGCAAAAAAATCTTAAACGAGAGTTGTATAGCAATACATAATCACCTACGTTAAACTCACGCTTTTGTATCCTTTTGTCATGCCATCGTTTAACTTTTTCTTTAAACAACTTAGCATTTTCATAGGCTTGGGTTCTCTATTCATCAAGTGAGCTAATATCAAATAACCTCTTCTCACCGGCAAGTTTAAAATCATAATTAAGTTCTTTAATAGCCCAATAAGCCTTGTGTTCTAGTTCGAGAGCTAAGTGACATGCCTTTCCAAAGACCATTTTGTACGGAGACATACCCATAGGATTTTTATATGCAGTTCTATAGGCCCATAATGCATCATCAAGTTTCTTGGACCAATTCTTTCTGGACCTATTAACAGTCTTTTGCAAAATTATTTTGAGTTCTCTATTACTCAATTCTACTTGACCACTAGACTGAGGGTGATAAGGGGATGCAATTCTATGATTAACATCATATTTAGCAAGCATTTTACGGAAAGCACCATGAATAAAATGTGAGCCACTATCAGTCATTAAATATCTAGGGACTCCAAACCTTGGAAAAATAACTTCTTTAAGCATTTTAATAGAAGTGTTATGATCAGCACTACTAGTTGGAATAGCTTCTACCCACTTAGTAACGTAAGCAACATCAACTAAAATATGTGTATAGCCATTAGAGGAAGGAAAAGGTCCCATTTGTCAAATCCCCAAACATCAAATGGTTCAATAACAAGTGAATAATTCATAGGCATTTCTTGACGTCTACTAATATTACCAATTCTTTGACATTCATCACAAGATAAGACAAATTTACGGGCATTCTTGAAGAGAGTAGGCCAATAAAAACCAGATTGCAGTACCTTATGTGCAGTCCTATCTCCAGCATGGTGTCCTCCATAAGCTTCGGAGTGACACTTGCGTAGGATCTGTTCCTGTTCATGCTCAGGTACACAACGTCTAATAACACCATCTACTCCTTCTTTATAAAGATGTGGGTCATCCCAAAAGTAATGCCTCAAATCATAAAAGAACTTTTTCTTTTGCTGGTATGTGAAACTAGGTGGTATAAACTTAGCAACAATGTAATTAGCATAATCAGCATACCATGGAGCAGTATGAGAAGTATTTATGACATTAAATTGCTCATCAGGAAAGCTATCATCAATAGGTAGTGGGTCATCAAGCACATTTTCTAACCTAGACAAGTTGTCTGCAACGGGATTCACAGCTCCTTTTCTATCAACAATATGCAAATCAAATTCTTGTAGCAAGAGAACCCATCTAATAAGTCTAGGTTTAGCATCTTTATTTTCCATAAGATATTTAATAGCAGCATGATCAGTGTGAATAGTTACTTTAGAATCAACAATATAAGGCCTAAACTTGTCACAAGCAAATACAACTGCTAAGAATTCTTTTTCAGTAGTAGCATAATTTCTTTGAGCATTGTCTAGAGTTTTACGAGCATATTGGATAACATTTAGTTTCTTATCAACTCTTTGTCCTAGAACAGCACCTACAACATAATCACTAGCATCACACATAATTTCAAAGGGTAAATTCCAATCAGGTGGCTGAACAATAGGTGCAGAGATCAATGCTTTCTTAAGTATTTCAAATGCTTCTACACAATCATCATCAAAGACAAATGGTATATCTTTTTGTAATAAATTAGTCAGAGGCCGAGAGATTTTTGAGAAGTCCTTAATGAACCTCCTATAAAAACCGGCATGACCAAGGAAACTTCTTATACCTTTGATGTCCTTGGGACATGGCATCTTTTCAATAGCATCAACCTTGGCTTTATCAACTTCAATACCTCTTTCAGAAACTTTATGCCCCAAGACAATACCTTCATTAACCATAAAGTGGCACTTTTCCCAATTCAAGACAAGATTAGTTTCTTCACATCTCTGCAAAACTCGATCAAGGTTGCTCAGGCAATCATCAAAAGAAGATCCATAGACAGAAAAGTCTGTCGGTGTTCTGGGAACGGTGGTCCCTAGACTTTCCTGCCTGCGGCCTACGGCGTGGCTCAAGTGGGGCCCCAGCGCAGCCCATCTTCATCAGCACAAGCTCAAGACCCTCGTGTGGGGCAAAGCCTCGTGGGGTGGACGACCGGAAGCCTCCTCAGAAATCTTTTCACAAAAGTAAGAGAATATAGCCATCGTGCATCTTTGAAAGGTAGTAGGTGCATTACATAAACCAAAAGGCATACGTCTATAAGCAAAAGTACCAAAAGGGCATGTAAAAGTAGTCTTTGAATGATCTTTGGCTGACACAGGTATTTCAGAGAAACCAGAATAACCATCTAGAAAGCAAAAATGTGTATGTTTAGACAATCTTTCTAGCATTTGATCGTTAAAAGGTAAGGGGTAATGATCTTTTTTAGTAGCCTTATTTAATTTGCGGAAATCAATTACCATCCTATAACCAGTAATAATTCTTTGAGGGATCAATTCATCTTTATCATTAGGAACAACAATAATACCACCCTTTTTAGGGACACAATGGACAGGACTTACCCACTTACTATCAGCAACGGGATAAATTATACCTACCTCAGGCAGCTTTAGTATCTCCTTTCTTACCACTTCTTTCATTTTAGGATTCAGACGGCGTTGATGATCACGAACTGGTTTAGCATCTTCTTCCAAATTAATTTTATGTTGACATAGAGTGGGACTAATGCCCTTAAGATCATCAAGAGTATACCCAATAGCAGCGTGGTGCTTCTTCAGAATTTTTAATAATCTCTCTTCTTCATGTTCTGAAAGGTTAGCACTAATAATAACAGGGTATATCTTTTTCTCATCAAGATAAGCATATTTAAGAGTATCAGGTAACGGTTTAAGCTCAAACACGGGATCACCCTTGGGTGGAGGAGGATCCCCTAGGATTTCAACAGGTAAATTGTTTTTCAGAATAGGTTCCTGTTTAAAGAATACTTCATCTAATTCCCATCTTTCATTCATAAACATATCATTTTCATGGTCTAGCAAATATTGTTCTAAAGGATCACTCGGAGGTACGGCAATAGAAGCAAGACCAATTATTTCATCCTTACTAGGTAATTCTTCTTCACGGTTTTGTCTACTAAATTTAGAAAAATTAAATTCATGAGTCATATCATCTAAACCGACAGTAACTACATCCCTTTTGCAATCTATGGTAGCATTAACAATATTTAAGAAGGGTCTACCAAATATAATGGGACAACAACTATCTTGTGGGGAACCATGAACAAGAAAATCAGCAGGATATTTTGTTCTCCCACACAGGACTTCAACATCTCTAACAATTCCCATTGGTGAAATAGTATCTCTATTAGCAAGTTTAATTGTAACATCAATATCTTCCATCTCAGCAGGTGCAATATCATGCATAACTTCTTGGTATAAAATAAGGTATTGCACTAGCACTAGCACCCATATCACATAAGCCATGATAACAATGATCTCCTATTTTAACAGAAATAACAGGCATGCCTACCACAGGTTTAGGTTTATCTGTATCACAGGGTTTAGCAATTCTAGCAGTTTCATTACAGAAATAAATAACATGCCCATCTATATTATCAGACAAGAGATCTTTAACAATAGCAATATTAGGTTCAACTTTAACTTGCTCAGGAGGTGTATATGTTTTAATATTGCTTTTACGAACCACAGTTGAAGCTTTAGCATGATCCTTTATCCTAACAAGGAAAGGTGGTTTCTCAACATAAGAAGTAGGAACAATAGGATCATTATAAGTAACGGTCTTTTCTTCAACTTTAATAGGTGCAACTACTTTTACTTCAATGGGAGGATGATATTTAAACCACTTCTCCTTGGGGAGATCAACATAAGCAGCAAAAGATTCACAAAAAGACGCTACTATCTCAGAGTCAAGTCCATATTTAGTGCTAAATTTATGAAAAATATCGGTATCCATAAAAGATTTAACACAATCAAAACTAGGTGTCATACCTGACTCCTTACCATTGTCGAGGTCCCAATCTTCGGAGTTGCGTTTAATTCTTTCCAATAAATCCCATTTGAATTCAATAGTCTTCATCATAAAAGGCTAGCACAAGAAGTATCAAGCATGGTGCGATTGTTACCAGAAAGCCGAGCATAAAATTTTTGAATAATCATTTCTCTTGAGAGCTCATGATTGGGGCATGAATATAACATTGATTTAAGCCTCCCCCAAGCTTGAGCGATGCTTTCTCCTTCGCGAGGCCAAAAATTATATATATAATTGCGATCACGATGAACAAGATGCATAGGATAAAACTTTTGATGAAATTCCAATTTCAGTCGTTTGTAGTTCCAAGACTCCATATCATCACATAGCCTATACCATGTCGATGCATCTCCCCTCAAACATAAAGGGAAGACCTTCTTCTTAACAACATCTCCGGGTACACCTGCAAGCTTAAATAATCCACAAACTTCATCCACATATATTAGATGCTCATCAGGATGTTTTGTTCCATCTCCTAAAAAAGGATTAGCTAGCAGTTTTTCTACCATACCCAAAGGAATTTCAAAGCAAGCATTTTCATTTTCAGTAGGTTTAGTAGGTTGAGGAGCAACTCTTTGCTCTACTGGTCGGGGTGAAGATACCCCGAACAAGCCCCTCAGAGGATTACTTTGCATAGTAACAAGTGACAGTAAATTTCAGCACACTATATAAATTTTGCCTTACCAAATTCCACCTACCAAAGGCGCTTCACTCCCCGGCAACGGCGCCAGAAAAGAGTCTTGATGACCCACAAGTATAGGGGATCTATTGTAGTCCTTTCGATAAGTAAGAGTGTCGAACCCAACGAGGAGCAGAAGGAAATGATAAGCGGTTTCCAGCAAGGTATTCTCTGCAAGTACTGAAATAAGTGGTAACAGATAGTTTTGTGAGCGGATAATTTGTAACGAGCAACAAGTAACAAAAGTAAATAAGGTGCAGCAAGGTGGCCCAATCCTTTTTGTAGCAAAGGACAAGCCTGGACAAACTCTTATATGATGTAAAGCGCTCCCGAGGACACATGGGAATATCGTCAAGCTTGTTTTCATCACGTTCATATGATTCGCGTTCGGTACTTTGATAATTCGGTATGTGGGTGGACTGGTGCTTGGGTGCTGCCCTTACTTGGACAAGCATCCCACTTATGATTAACCTCTATTGCAAGAATACGCAAATACAACAAAAGTAATAAGGTAAACCTAACAATAGCATGAAACATATGGATCCAAATCAGCCCCTTACGAAGCAACGCATAAACTAGGGTTTAAGCTTCTGTCACTCTAGAAACCCATCATCTACTTATTACTTCCCAATGCCTTCCTCTATGCCCAAACAATGGTGAAGTGTCATGTAGTCGATGTTCACATAACACCACTAGAAGAGAGACAACATACATCTCATCAAAATATCGAACGAATACCAAATTCAAATGACTACTAATAGCAAGACTTCTCCCATGTCCTCAGGAACAAAAGCAACTACTGACAAAACATAAACATGTTCATAATCAGAGGGGTATTAATGTGCATATAGGATCTGAACATATGATCTTCCACCAATTAAACCAACTAGCATCAACTACAAGGAGTAATTAACACTACTAGCAACCTACTAGCACCAATCCCGGGCTTGGAGACAAGAATTTGATACAAGAGATGAACTAGGGTTTTGAGATGAGATGGTGCTGATGAAGATGTTGTTGGAGATTGCCCTCTCCCGATGAGAGGAGCGCTGGTGATCACGATGGCGATGATTTCCCCCTCCGGGAGGGAAGTTTCCTCGGCAGAAAAGCCCCGCCAGAACCCTAGATTGGCTCTGCCAAGGTTCCGCCTCGTGGCGGCGGAGTTTCATCTGAGAAGATGGCTTATGATTATTTTCCCATCAAAAGATTCCATGTAGCAGAAGATGGTCACCGGAGGGCCACCAGGGGGCCCACGAGGTAGGGGGCGCGCCCCCACCCTCATGGGCAGGGTGTGGCCCCCCTGGTGAAGTTCTTGTGCTCAATGTTTTTTATATATTTGGAAAACATCATCCGTGAAGTTTCAGGACTTTTGGAGCTGTGCAGAATAGGTCTCTAATATTTGCTCCTTTTCCAGCCCAGAATCCCAGCTGTCGGCATTCTCCCTCTTTATGTAAACCTTGTAAAATAAGAGAGAATAGGCATAAGTATTGTGACATAATGTGCAATAACAACCCATAATGCAATAAATATTGATATAAAAGCATGATGCAAAATGGACGTATCAGGTATCCATCACGAAGGGCTTCTACATCAACACCATAGCCCCTCCGATGAAGTGTGAGTAGTTTACCTCAGACCTACGGGTCCATAGTTAGTAGCTAGATGGCTTCTTCTCTCTTTTTGGATCTCAATACAATGTTCTCCCCTTTCTTGTGGAGATCTATTCGATGTAATCTTCTTTTTGCGGTGTGTTTGTTGAGGCCGATGAATTGTGGGTTTATGATCATGTCTATCTATGAACAATATTTGAATCTTCTCTGAATTCTTTTATGTATGATTGGTTATATTTGCATGTCTCTTCGAATTATCAGTTTGGTTTGGCCTACTAGATTGATCTTTCTTGCAATGTGAGAAGTGCTTAGCTTTGGGTTCAATCTTGCGGTGTCCTTTCCCAGTGACAGTAGGTGCAGCAAGGCATTGTATTGTTGCCATGGAGGATAACAAGATGGGGTTTTCATCATATTGCATGAGTTTATCCCTCTACATCATGTCATCTTGCTTAAGGCGTTACTCTGTTTTCATTAACTTAATACTCTAGATGCATGATGGATAGCGGTCGATGAGTGGTGTAATAGTAGTAGATGCAGGCAGGAGTCGGTCTACTTGTCTCGGACGTGATGCCTATATACATGATCATACCTAGATATTCTCATAACTATGCTCAATTCTGTCAATTGCTCAACAGTAATTTGTTCACCCACCATAGAATACTTATGCTCTCAAGAGAAGCCACTAGTGAAACCTATGGCCCCCGGGTCTATCTTCATCATATTAATCTAGCAATACTTAGTTATTTCCTTTTGCTTTTACCTTGCTTTTATTTTACTTTGCATCTTTATCATAAAAATACCAAAAATATTATCTTATCATATCTATCAGATCTCACTCTCGTAAGTGGCCGTGTAGGGATTGACAACTCCTTAACGCATTGGTTGCGAGGATTTATTTGTTTTGTGCAGGTACGAGGGACTCGCGCGTAGCCTCCTACTAGATTGATACCTTCGTTCTCAAAAACTAAGGGAAATACTAATGCTACTTTGTTGCATCATCCCTTCCTCTTCGGGGAAAACCAACGCAGTGCTCAAGAGGTAGCAAGAAGGATTTCTGGCGCCGTTGCCGGGGAGGTCTACACAAAAGTCAATATACCAAGTACCCATCACATACCCTTATCTCCCGCATTACATTATTTTCCATTTGCCTATCGTTTTCCTCTCCCCCCACTTCACCCTTGCCGTTTTATTCGCCCTCTCTCTCTATCCTCCTTCTCTTTCCCATTTGCCTCTTTTTGCCCGCTTGCTTTTTGTTTGCTTGTGTGTTAGTTTGCTTGCTTGTCACGATGGCTCAAGATAACACTAAGTTGTGTGACTTCACCAATACCAACAACAATGATTTTATTAGCACTCCGATTGCTCCTCTTACCGATGCTGAGTCTTGTGAAATTAATGCTGCTTTGCTGAATCTTGTCATGAAAGATCCGTTTTCCGGCCTTCCTAGTGAAGATGCCGCTACTCATCTTAATAGCTTCGTTGATTTGTGTGATATGCAAAAGAAGAAAGATGTGGATAATGATATTGTTAAATTGAAGCTATTTCCTTTTTCGCTTAGAGATCATGCTAAAGCTTGGTTTTCGTCTTTGCCTAAAAATAGTATTGATTCATGGAATAAGTGCAAAGATGCTTTTATCTCTAAGTATTTTCCTCCCGCTAAGATCATCTCTCTTAGAAACGATATTATGAATTTTAAGCAACTTGATCATGAACATGTTGCACAAGCTTGGGAGAGAATGAAATTAATGATACGTAATTGCCCTACTCGTGGTTTGAATTTGTGGATGATTATTCAATTTTTTACGCCGGATTGAATTTTGCTTCTAGAAATCTTTTAGATTCGGCCGCGGGAGGTACTTTTTTGGAAATCACTTCAGGAGAAGCTACTAAGCTCCTAGATAATATTATGGTTAATTATTCTCAATGGCATACTGAAAGATCTACTAATAAAAAGGTGCATGTCATAGAAGAAATTAATGTTTTGAGTGGAAAGATGGATGAACATATGAAATTATTTGCTAGTAAGAGTGTTTCTTCTGATCCTAATGATATTCCCTTGTCCACTTTGATTGAGAATAATAATGAATTTATGGATGTGAATTTTGTTGGTATGAACAATTTTAGTAACAACACTTATAGAGAAAATTTCAATCCTAGGCCTTATCCTAGTAATCCCTCTAATAATTATGGTAATTCCTACAACAATTCTTATGGAAATTATAATAAAATGCCCTCTGATTTTGAATCTAATATTAAAGGATTTATTACTTTGCAAAATAATTTCAATGCTATGATTCTAGAAAAATTGCTTAAGATTGATGAGTTGGCTAGGAACGTTGATAGGATTTCTCTTGATGTTGATTCTTTGAAACTTAGATCTATTCCACCTAAGCATGATATCAATGAGTCTCTCAAAGCCATGCGAATTTCCATTGACAAGTGCAAAGAAAGGACCACTAGGATGCGTGCTAAGAAAGATGCCTTTATAAGAGCGTGTTCTTCTAGTTCCTATGAAAATAATGTAAGAACCCGGAATTAGCTTCCAGATCCTCTTGTGTATATTTGTCAACCCCAGGATCATTGTTGACAACACAGTGAAATGATATCATTGCATAATATATTAAAGTATTACAAGTAATATATATTGTCACAAGACATACCTAGCGAAATGTCTCATGACATTTATTACATTCAGAAAAACAGCGGAAAGTACAATGCGTAGCGACTCCATCTCAGCCACAGGCAGTCGATGTAGTCCACGTGACCTCACTTCTACAGATCGCCATAGTAGTCGTAGTCATCATCTTCGCCTCCAGGTAACTCTGTTGTCAACAAAATTATTGCCATGAGTACATTACGTACTCAACATGCCTCCCTCAGGGAAGGACCTAATAGCTACATGTGGCTTCAAAGGAAGGCTGTATGGCTCATTTACATAAAGCTAATTTTGTTTGAAAAATAAAGCAGTTGGATAAAAGTAGTTTTTTATGAGAATGTGTTTTATCTCCAGAATAACTTTCATCAAAGTGAGGATCCTCGAGCAACTCACGTCCTTCATAGGTTTCAATAATAGGGGCAAAGAGGGAATAAGCAAGACAGGTCTTGTACGTCAAGAAAGATTCATGTGTTGTCCATGACCGTGGACACGACTATTCAAATAGTTTTACACTTTGCAGAGGTTGTACACTTTACCCACATGACACAATCCCGACTTGTTGCCACTAGCCGTCGCTAGCATAGTACACCATTTGGTATACCGGCAGGGAGATTGTGACAAGGTCTTTCATTAGACCAAACTTACTGTGCCAAGCCCACTAGGTTTCAACACGGAAGTAACAGCAGTTCACAGTCCAGGCCCCCCTTTTGTGCCGAGGACACTCCTCGCAAGGCAGCTATCCCATCTGCGGTATGGCGATGACGATAATAAGAGTGAACTAACTAATCAACCAAGCCAGTGCCCATATAGCATGTGGCTGTACTGTTAACACAATCTTCAAATCCAAGACTTATTAGGCCTTAAGCGGCACAGACGATTGATTGCCCCCTTCAACTCGTGAAGGCCAGCCAATCGCTCCTTCAATCCTTGATTCAGCTGTCGCCCGCGCCTGTATTCAGATGGTAAGTTTCACCCAGAGTAGAAGAGGATAGCAAAGGTCAACAAGGGCCAACAGGCCTAGCTCAGCATTAAGTTTCAACTGTCAATGACTCAGAGATCATTCAACAAGGCACCTATAGGGTGATAAGCATGGCTAAGCATTTCTACTCTACGGGAACCTTATACTTCTACTCAGGTGTCAAGTAAATAGGCGACAAGCGGATCAAGGTAATGTGTCAATCGACACGCTAGCTACAAGAATTAAAATAGCATGCACAATAGTAACAATAAAACTCAATGCAATTTTGTAAACCATAGGATAAGTATGATCAAAGAAGGAGGCATGCCTTCGTTGTTGAGTCCTTCTTCAGTAACCTGTTTCTGTCCATGTCCAACATCATCGTCACTCCCTACTCATCATAACAATAGCAAAGGAAAAACAATAAATACCAAAGCAATAGAAAATCCAAATAGCATCCAAACAAATTAAGAGTGGATGGATAGCAAGATACTGATCAAGATGGAGATTCCAAAAGGAGGTAGCACAATTGGAAGGTAAGTAGAGAGGATTCGTCGAATAGGTAGGGTTCAGGTTGAAGATGACTAAGCAAAGCTTGTCAACAAGACTAACGTTCTAATACGAACTATGGTTCTAACCATTAGTAGTGTCCACTACACATCGTGGCTAATAGATAACTACCATATAACAAACACAATGACATCAACACACATGGAAGGGACCACCTTATGCATTTAACTACACAATCATATCATGGTATGATAAAGGTAAAGGTTAACCACATATAAATATTTAGATATCATCTAAAAATATTTAGAATGGTTAATAGCAACCAAACATAAACATCAACTACATCATAACTCAAAAGCAAGCATTCCATAAGACAACCAAACCAACATTATAAACCATACCAGTCAAGCAATCAAACATCATTCAATAAAATGAATTGAAATAAGATCTAGGTTTAGACCTAAACATAATTAAAATAAAATGGGATCAACACCGTTATATCTAACAAATTCATTTGTCAAACAATCAACAAGAACTATACAACACATGGAACAAGTGGATGAACAACTATCCTAGACATGATATGATTAAATGTGGTAATCAACCAATAATAAATATTTGGAGGAATCCAAATATTTATAATGGTTAACAACAAGCAATGTATAAACATCATCCATAAGTAATATTAAGAAGTACTCTTATATCAAGAGCCAACACAACACTAGGAAGAAAATAAACAATACAATAATATGGCACGTATCATACAAGGCATGTGAAGAAAGAATCATAAAGAGATCTTAACTAAAACCACAAGCATCAAACATACAAGTGATCATGAGAAGATACTAAAGTAGTACATGCTCTTTAAGTAAGAAAGAACAGATAGCCAATAACTACTAGTAACAAGATTACCCACACATGCTTAAACAACAGAGCAAACTATGCGCGTTAAGCATATGAGGAAGGCACAACTCAACTAACATGAAAGGTAAAATATCTTGTACATGAGATGGACTATTGAAACAACTATAACACATGGTAGTATAATAAGACATGAAACATCACTTGCATGAAAGATGTCTAGGCATATAACAATGCAACGACTAGATATATACCCATAAGCATGGAATATCATTACATATGCTACCCGCTATGCTACCAATACAATACAATACACTCATAATAACAACACAACTTAGTTGATATACGCTAACCAAACATCGAGCATGCCGTTAGCACACAACATTATCATGCTAGTTGCGCCTTAGAAGCACAAGGGGTAAATCATACTAAGCAAGTAAACATCGAGGTCATTGCATCAATGAAATCAAAGCAATGAAATAACAAAGCAAGAATAACAGAAATGTCATGCATTTGCTATAGTACAACTTACACTTGCACCAACATAGGACAGTCAACTAGGCATGATTAGATACACGATTTCTATACCCACACTATGCAATCTAGTTATACAATCGAGCATCATGACATGGTATTGACCAAGCAAGAGGAATCATTCACTACTAGCATGTATCTCTACCAAGCAAAGACTAACCATATGCGTGATCATAAAGTATAAACTAGCGATGATATAACACATGCATGGGAAACATTCAATAAAGAATGCTTTCTACTTTAAGAAATTGCAAACATGGCATGGTAATAAACTAAGAAAAATAAACACACATTATAGTTGCCACGATGTAAGAAACTAAGTTATATGCAACGGGAATAAATTCTAGATATGAGAATACAAATACGACCGTGACATAAATCATCAAACCGAGCAATCTTGTATGTCTACAAAATAAGAGGAACCACTTGGCAATCACGAGCTATACAACAAACTACAATATACTAGTTCCCCATAGTAAAGCATTTCATTTGACGTCTAGCATAAAGAAACTACATAGAAACACACACAATAATTACCGGAAGAACTATCATAGATATGGCATGATTTCAAATCAATGAAATACACACGTAACATGGGTGAGAACAAATATATAAAACATATCTAAGATATATTCATGCTAAACAAAAGTAACTAATTAAAACATGAAATATTCCATGACTCGATAAAGAAAGCAAAGCTTAGAATAATTCTATGAAATTATAAGCTTGGTGATCATTCATCGAATTTTGTACACGTGCATAAAAGAGAACTACATTATCTAAAAAGAAAATAACAACATGAGACACCATATAAAACTATAAGAAATAATAAAATAAATCCTTACAATAAATCTAATCAATCACATCTAACTCCTAGAATTATGGAATAATTAGGAGTGACTCCTAAGCATGTCATGAGCATACGATAAATAACGTATTTTAACAAAGAAACAAAAATATCACCGATCAACAAACAATAAAATCTACACCACATCCAATTGACCAATTAAGTAATCTAACTCCTCCACGGGGTTACGAAGGACCTAGGGGATATTTAATCTATGGGGTACGAAGTCATATGACGAATGAAAATTAAAGAAAAATTTGAATACCATCGGATGGCCTCCGGTTCATGGACATGACGAAATTGGCGCGGCCAACTACCATCATAGGATGTAAAGAGATGTCTAAAGCGTACTACAGGTATGAAATAGTACGCGTATAAAAGGAATTAGACAGAGGCTCACCGAGTTGGATGGAACAGTGTGGTGAAGTTGAAGAACAGTGTACACGCACATGTGAAATTCTTCGCGTGTGGTCGACAGATCCCGGTCTTTCTTCTCTGAATGGATCCATGGTGATGAAGGGAAGTTCCTGGTGCAAGGGAATGGATGGAGGTGCTCTGAGTCTCCGGGAACGAGCACTCGCGTCCATGGAGCAGTAGCACTTTGGGGAGAAATTGTGGAAGAACGGAGGAGGGAGTAGGCAGGGAAACTGGAGAGTATGAGAGAGGAGATCAGTGCGCACTTGTACATATCTCTAGAACATGAAACGGTTGAGAGTTGAGGGAATTAGAGGAGGGGCTCCCTTCATCTTTAAGTTTCTGTAAGTTTCTCTTATGTATTCATTGGGAATGAACAGAGGAAGAAGAGGATGCGCACACTAGACTTTAGTTTTGGAAAGTGATGGGATTGATGGGAATTAAGGAGGAGTGCAGAAGGCAACAGTCAGGCATGAGTGCTGGTTGTTTCTCTTCATGTACCGTGTGAGCGTACAGACAAGGAGGAGAAGGAGCCTTGGCTGGGTGGAGAGATGGGCCAATTGATGGAAGCCCATGGGGAGGAGGGGGAGGAGGGAAAAGGAAGAGAGGGGAAAAAATATAGATGGGCTAGGCCTATGCTACCGGAGATGAAAAAAATGGCTTAACCCAGCGAACATAAATAGATGTTGGGCTAGGAGATTTGACCCACAACCTTCTAGAGAAGGAAATATAATTTCCTAAAAGGAGAATCTAGGAAAGGAATAGAAGCTCAAACAAATATAAAACGAACTGAGAAATCGAACAAAGTGCACACACGCATAATTAAATATAAACAAGACGAGAAATAAAACATAGCTAAAAGAAATGAAGAAACCTCAAATTTAATTTAAGTTGGCATTGGCTCCTCCAAATTTATAAAACTCAATTTAAGCTTGTTAACAAATAAAACAGAACGAAATTTTCTTGCCCTAATTTTTGGAAAACTTTTTCTTAAACATTCCGAGAAGCAGGATGTTACAAATCTACCCCCCTTAAAAGGAATCTCGTCCCCGAGATTCGGGCTGACTAAAGAGAATGAGTTTGGGTAAGCTTCCTCTTCGACAGAGTTCTTCTAGGAAACTTGTGGAATCAGTTCTCATTCTGATCTTGGTGATAGGTGGTTTTGGGTCTTCATTGGAGATACTTCTCTTGTCATAATTCTTCTAGGTTTCAAAACTTGTAAAACAATCCTTTGATCTTGGCGATGGTAATCTGATAGCTTCTGTAACTGGTTGAACATTCTTCAGTCTTGTCCTTCTTCTGTTGGTGAAGCTTTGGTCCGGCTGGACTAATTGATCCTTCAAGTTTGAACATTATGGTAGGTGTAGTGAAGGTCTTCAATCTTTGTCTTCCTGGAGAATGAAGGTCTTCAAATCTTCAATCTTGACACAATCATTGTCTACTACCCCCCTTAAAAGAGATTTTCCATAGGGTTCACTTTCATAATAGATCTCCAAGTGGGTTGTTGAAACTTCATTCATCTCAAGGTGACCTCCAGGGTTTATAGAGAAGAGGGAAAGAGTTTAAGAGGAGTAAAAGAATCCTACATAAGGAGGAGATACCCCAGAAGATAAACAAAAGATAACACCTAGATAATCATGAAGCTATCCAAATAAAACTCAAAAGCAACTCTTTTTGGCAAATAGGGTTTTAGTATGACTGCATAGAAAAACGCTAGAAGAAAAATATGTAGACGATACTCACAAAAAAAAGTTTTGCGTCTACTAGTTAAGAGTCCTACCACTACATGGGTATTAACCAACCTAATCCTATATGGCTGGTCACAATAAATCTTGGGGCAAATCTTCAACATTGACGAACAGACCATGATTGATGGTTGTTGACTTCTTGAGTTCTCGTGTTGTCTTCTCTTGGAAAAATGTTGCTACTCAGAGCTTTAGGGTTGAAGTTATCTTGAAATTCTTGGCACATCATGTGAAGCTTCTGACTTTTTGACACCAAGGGCAAGGGAAAGGGTTTAACATACTACTAAGAAGATGGTAGAGAAGGAGAGTTTAAATTTCAATTGAATTAGATGAGATGACAAAAGCAATAGTGAAGGTGAAGAGTACGGGAATGATCCTTTTCAAAATAGTTTTTTTTATAACAATAGTCCCTAAGGCTTTCCATTTATAACTAAGGCCATGTGACTAGGTTAACCTGGCTCTGATACCACTTCCGTGAGAACCCGGAATTAGCTTCCAGATCCTCCTGTGTATATTTGTCAACCCCAGGATCATTGTTGACAACACAGTGAAATGATATCATTGCATAATACATTAAAGTATTACAAGTAATATATATTGTCACAAGACATACCTAGCGAAATGTCTCATGACATTTATTACATTCAGAAAAACAGCGGAAAGTACAATGCGTAGCGACTCCATCTCAGCCACAGGCAGTCGATGTAGTCCACGTGACCTCACTTCTACAGATCGCCATAGTAGTCGTAGTCATCATCTTCGCCTCCAGGTAACTCCGTTGTCAACAAAATTATTGCCATGAGTACATTACGTACTCAACATGCCTCCCTCAGGGAAGGACCTAATAGCTACATGTGGCTTCAAAGGAAGGCTGTATGGCTCATTTACATAAAGCTAATTTTGTTTGAAAAATAAAGCAGTTGGATAAAAGTAGTTTTTTATGAGAATGTGTTTTATCTCCAGAATAACTTTCATCAAAGTGAGGATCCTCGAGCAACTCACGTCCTTCATAGGTTTCAATAATAGGGGCAAAGAGGGAATAAGCAAGACAGGTCTTGTACGTCAAGAAAGATTCATGTGTTGTCCATGACCGTGGACACGACTATTCAAATAGTTTTACACT
>NC_053022.1:295568168-295580144 GCF_003073215.2 Triticum urartu
CAAGAACTACCAATCTAGTTGGCCAAACCAAATGGATAATTCGAAGAGACTTGCAAAGATAACCAATCATGCATAAAAGAATTCAGAGAAGATTCAAATATTATTCATAGATAGACTTGATCATAAACCCACAATTCATCGGTCTCAACAAACACACCGCAAAAAGAAGATTACATCGAATAGATCTCCACAAGAGAGGGGGAGAACTTTGTATTGAGATTCAAAGAGAGAGAAGAAGCCATCTAGCTACTAACTATGGACCCGAAGGTCTGAGGTAAACTACTCACACTTCATTGGAGGGGCTATGATGATGTAGAAGCCCTCCGTGATGACGGCCCTCTCCGGCGGAGCTCCGGAACAGGCCCCAAGATGGGATCTCGTGGATACAGAAAGTTGCGGCGGTGGAATTAGGTTTTTGGCTCCTGTTCTGATCGTTTGGGGGTACGTGTGTATATATAGGAGGAAGGAGTACGTCGGTGGAGCACCGAGGGGCCCACGAGGCAGGGGGCGCGCCCTAGGGGGGGGCGCCCCCACCCTCGTGACCTCCTCTTTGATCCTTGCGTAGGGTCCAAGTCTCCTGGATCACGTTCGGTGAGAAAATCACGTTCCCGAAGATTTTATTCCGTTTGGACTCCGTTTGATATTCCGTTTCGAAACACTGAAATAGGCAAAAAACAACAATTCTGGGCTGGGCCTCCGGTTAATAGGTTAGTCCCAAAAATAATATAAAAGTGGAAAATAAAGCCCAATATAGTCCAAAACAGTAGATAATATAGCATGGAGCAATCAAAAATTATAGATACGTTGGAGACGTATCAGGCATCCCCAAGCTTAATTCCTGCTCATCCTCGAGTAGGTAAATGATAAAAAGAGAATTTTTGATGCGGAGTGCTACTTGGCATAATTTCAATGCAAATCTTATTAATTGTGGTATGAATATTCAGATTAGAAATATTCAAGACAAAAGTTTATATTGACATAGAAAATAATAATACTTCAAGCATACTAACAAAGCAATTATGTCTTCTCAAAATAACATGGCCAAAGAAAGTTATCCCTACAAAATCATATAGTCAGGCTATGCTCCATATTCCCCACACAAAATATTTAAATCATGCACAACCCCGATGACAAGCCAAGCAATTGTTTCATACAATTCGAAAGAGACTTGCAAAGATAACCAATCATGCATAAAAGAATTCGGAGAAGATTCAAATATTATGCATAGATAGACTTGATCATAAACCCACAATTCATTAGTCTCAACAAACACATCGCAAAAAGAAGATTACATCGAATAGATCTCCACAAGAGAGGGGGAGAACTTTGTATTGAGATTCAAAGAGAGAGAAGAAGCCATCTAGCTACTAACTATGGACCCGAAGGTCTGAGGTAAACTACTCACACTTCATCGGAGGGGCTAGGATGATGTAGAAGCCCTCCGTGATGACGGCCCTCTTTCGGCGGAGCTCCGGAACAGGCCCCAAGATGGGATCTCATGGATACAGAAAGTTGCGGCGGTGGAATTAGGTTTTTGGCTCCTCTTCTGATCGTTTGGGGGTATGTGTGTATATATAGGAGGAAGGAGTACGTCGGTGGAGCACCGATGTAACACCCTCGATGCGACATAGCTCCCACGTGTCGAGGCACGACTTAGAGACATAATCGCATTGAAGGCATATGTCGCAAGTTAGGCAATCTTCACAACATCCCATGTAATATGAATAATAAAGGGGAGAACATAGTTGGCTTACACTCGCCACGTCAATCAAGAACATAAATAACATTACATCATCCAAAACATTCATGGCCCGACTACGGTGCCAAAATAGAAGAACCAACATGCGACACGGTCCCAATCACCCCCAACTGGGCACCACTACTGATCATCAGGAAAGACACGTATAACGCTGAGAGTCCTCGTCGAACTCCCACTTGAGCTCGTACTCGTCACCTGGAGCGGAATCACCTGGACCTGCATCTGGTTATAGTATCGTGAGCCACAGGGACTCAGCAATCTCGCACCCTCGCGATCAAGACTATTTAAGCTTATAGGAAGGGTAAGGCAAATATGTGGAGCTGCAGCAAGCGACTAGCATATATGGTGGCTAACTTATTCGCAAAAGGAGAGCGAGAAGAGGAGGCAAAGCGCAGAGCGAGAAACTAGAGAGCAACCTGCGCAAACATTACTCCAACACCGTGTCCACTTCCCGGACTCCGCCGAGAAGAGGCCATCACGGTAACACACTCAGTTGATTCATTTTAATTAATTAAGGTTCAAGTTATCTACAACCGGACATTAACAAATTCCCATCTGCCCATAACCGCGGGCACGGCTTTCGAAAGTTCAATCCCTGCAGGGGAGTCCCAACTTAGCCCATGACAAGCTCTCACGGTCAACGAAGGAATAGACCTCCTCCCAAGACGTTCCGATCAGACTCGGTATCTCGGTAACTCAAGACACTTCGACAGGTTAAAACAAGACCAGCAACACCGCCCGAATGTGCCGACAAATCCCGATAGGAGCTGCACATATCTCTTTCTCAGGGCACACTCAGATTGTCCAAACTTCCGGTAGGCCAGCCCAGAGTTGCCCCTGGTAGCCACCGGCGGCTGACGGTTGGACCAACACTCAGAGGAGCACTGGCCCGGGGGGGGTTAAAATAAGATGACCCTTGATCTGCAGAACCCAAGGGAAAGAAAAAGGCTAGGTGGCAAATGGTAAAACCAAGGTTGGGCATTGCTGGAAAAGCTTTAATCAAGGCGAAATATCAAGGGGTTCCCATTATAACCCAACCGCGTAAGGAACGCAAAATCCGGGAACATAACACCGATATGACGGAAACTAGGGCGGCAAGAGTGGAACAAAACACTAGGCGAGAGGCCGAGCCTTCCACCCTTTACCAAGTATATAGATGCATTAAGATAACATAGCAATATAATGATATCCCAACAAGTAAATAAAAGATGTTCCAACAAGGAACGGCCTCCAATCTTCACCTGCAACTAGCAACGCTATAAGAGGGGCTGAGCAAAGCGGTAACATAGCCAATCAACGGTTTGCTAGGACAAGGTGGGTTAGAGGTTTGACATGGCAATTGGGAGGCTGACAAGCAAATGGTAGGCATCGTAGCATTGGCATAGCAAAGAGCGAGCAAACTAGCATAGCAAAGATAGTAGTGATTTCGAGGGTATGATCATCTTGCCTGCACAGTTGTCAGAGTTGACTGGATCCTCACAAGCAAACTCAACGGGCTCCTCGGTAGCGAAACTCGTCTCCCGGATCTACCCAACAAGACAAACAAGCAACAAGGATACAATCAACCACGTGCAAGACCAAGCAATATGATGAAATGATGATATGCTATGCGGGATGCGATGCGGGATGCAAAATGCAAGATATGACAGGAAATGCATGAACCTGGCCTCAACATGGAATTCCAAGGTTGCCACTGGAAATATGAGATGAAATCGCTTGAAAACGATATAAAGAACGCCGGAATCGGAGTTACGGTTTGGAAATGGCAAGCGATTCAAAATGACACCGGTCTGCGATTTACAGCAAGTAGGCATCTAAATGCAATGAATGAACATGCTACAGCACCCAAACATGGCAACAAAATACATGGCAGGGATGCACACAAGATGCTTAACAAAAGTCTAGCACTGAGCTACGGCCAATTCATCCATTAGAGGTTCAAACAAGCATGGCAAAAACGCAAATGCAAAACAGATTCAGACTTAGTGAAATTAACACTTGTCTGAAATTTCAGATCACGAAGCCCTCTTCGGAGCAGCAAAACAACATGATACATGACCTGATTAAGACAAGTAAGAACATGGCATGGAGCTACTCAACAAGCTTAACAAAAGACCCAAAGTGACCTGGGGCCAAAAGGGTTCACAAAATATACTAACGGGCACACGAACATAGCTAAAACACAATCAGTTTTCAGACTTAGTGAAAACTGAGACATGCTGAAATATAACTCACGAAGGCATGTAAACGAGCTCGATGCACTCACTACGGTGCAAGTCATGGCAAGGCAACATACATCCATTAAGAGGCACAAATACTAGCTAGACATGGCAAGAACAATGGCATAGCATGCACGGATCAACTACAATAACATCGCAAAATCGCAAACGAGTGACGATCTTCCAGATTCACCGAAGCAAAAGTAGGAGCTCGATGACTCAAGCTAGGGTGCTCCATAATTGCAAACAAAGACATGGATGGATAGAGCATAACATGATAACAAAAATCCTTAATGATCATCCTCAAAAGAGGCACGGATCACTAGGAAACAAGCTGAACATTATGGCAATCATGAACTAAATATCCCAGACTTTGAAAACTACTAAGTCCCTGAAAAACAAGATTTACCGGGTGCCTCACTTTGCAAGCTTGCACAAGTCACACACACATCCTAAAAATGCCATGGGGGCACCTCTGGAAAAGAAGACAAAATGCTTAAACAAAACATATGAAGACTCACACGCATAGCATGCACAATAATCATGCAAAAATGACAAAAGTCTAAGATTGAACTAGCAGATCTGACAATTAACTCACGAAAGCTCCTTCTAACAGGATTTTAGGCATCAAGATGAACTCAAATGAAAATGATGCAATGGAATGAAATGATGTTACTCTCGAGGCGAAGATTTTGATATACTATACTGCCAAATCGGAGCTACGGAGCCAAGTTACGGTCAAAGTTTGCATAAAAATTAGGGTTCGGGAGAGAAGTCAAACCGAGATATTTTTGGATCTAGATCCAAATCTGGGACACTGTAGCACGCACGCAGCCCGAGGATGGCCGGCCGGTCTTGGGGCTCGCCGTAGAAGACACCGGTGGCCGGAGTGGAAGAGGCCGGCGAGGTGCGGCGGCGTTGGAGGCGGCGTTCGGGCCGCGCGGGGCCCGATCCGCGGCGCGCGAGCTGCTGGGGGGAAGGCGATGGCGCACGTGGAGGGGGGAGTCGGGCGGCGCGTGGAGGCGAAGGTGCGGGCGGGGCCTGGCGGCGCGCGGCGGGGGCCGGCGTGGGCCTCCGGGCCGGCGGCAGGCGGGCGGGCCACGTGGCGGGAGGCGTTGGCTGCGGCGCGGGGCGGACAAAGTCCGGCGCGGCCGGACACGTCCGGTGCGCGGCGGATCCGATTTTTAGGGTTTCGAGAGGGGGAGATGATCCGAAAACGGGGGGGGGGGCTATTTATAGGCATAAGTGGAGCTAGGAGAGTCCAAATGAGGTGCGGGTTTTCGGCCACGCGATCGTGATCGAACGCTCTAGGACATGGAGCAGAGTTTGGTGGGTTTTGGGCCAAATTGGAGGGGTGTTGGGCTGCAACACACACGAGGCCTTTTCGGTCCCTCGGTTAACCGTTGGAGTATCAAACTCCCACCCCCCCCCCCCCGCTCCCCCCCAGTTCGTTCCCCCCGCCCCCCCACCCTCTTCTACCCCCCCCCCGTTTTCGGATCATCTCCCCCTCTCGAAACCCTAAAAATCGGATCCGCCGCGCATCGGACGTGTCCGGCCGCGCCGGACTTTGTCCGCCCCGCCACCGCAGCCAATCGCCAGCCGCCACGTGGCCGCGCCCACCGCCGCCGCCGGCGGCCCGGGAGAGCCCGCGAACGGCCCCCCGAGCCCATCCGCCGCGCGCCGCCAGTGCCCCTCGCCCGCACCTTCTTCCCCGACGCCGTGGAGCCGTGCCGCCGCACGCCACCTCGCCGGCGAGCCCTGCCGTCGCCGGCCTCGCCTTCCCACGCCGCAGCAAGCTCCGGCCGCCGCCGCCCCGGATCGGGCCCCGCCGCCTCGTCGACCGCGCCAACGCCGCCTCCAACGCCGCCGCACCTCGCCGGCCTCTTCCACTCCGGCCACCGGTGTCTTCTACGGCGAGCCCCAAGACCGGCCGGCCATCCTCGGGCTGCGTGCGTGCTACAGTGTCCCAGATTTGGATCTAGATCCAAAAATATCTCGGTTGACTTTCTTCCCGAACCCTAATTTTTTGTGCATACTTTGACCTGCCGTAACTTTGCATCCGTAGCTCCGATTTGGACATATAGTATATCAAAATGTTCGCCTCGACGAGTACATCATTTCATTCCATTGCATCATTTTCATTTGAGCTCATCTTGATGCCCGAAATGCTGTTAGAAGGAGGCTTCGTGAGTTAATTGTCAGATCTGCTAGTTCATCTTAGACTTTTGTCATTTTTGCCATGATTATTGTGTGCATGCTATGCCTGTGAGTCCTTCATATGTTTTGTTAAGCATTTGTTATCTTTCCAGAGGTGCAACCCATGCATTTTTAGGATGTGTGTGGTGACTTGTGCAAGCTTGCAAAGTGAGGCACCCGGTAAATCTGTTTTCAGGGACTTAGTAGTTTTCACTAAGTCTGGGATTATTTAGTTCATGATGCCATATGTTCAGCTTGTTTCCTAGTGATCCGTGCCTCTTTTGAGGATGATCAGTAAAGGAGTTTTGTTAATCATGTTATGCTCTATCCATCCATGTCTTTACTTGCAATTATGGAGCAACCTAGCTTGAGTCAATCGAGCTCTACTTTTGCTTCGTTGTGAATCTGGGCAGATCGTCAACTTGTTTGCGATTTTGCCGATGTTATTGTAGTTGATCCGTGCATGCTATGCCATTGTTCTTGCCATGTCTAGCTAGCATTTTGTGCCTTCTTAATGGATGTATGCTTGCCTTGCCATGACTTGCACCGTAGTGAGTGCATCGAGCTCGTTTACATGCCTTCGTGAGTTATATTTCAGCATGTCTCAGTTTTCACTAAGTCTGAAAACTGATTGTGTTTTAGCTATGTTCGTGTGCCCGTTAGTATATTTTGTGAACCCTTTTGGCCCCAGGTCACTTTGGGTCTTTTGTTAAGCTTGTTGAGTAGCTCCATGCCATGTTCTTACTTGTCTTAATCAGGTCATGTATCATGTTGTTTTGCTGCTCCGAAGAGGGCTTCGTGATCTGAAATTTCAGACAAGTGTTAATTTCACTAAGTCTGAATCTGTTTTGCATTTGCGTTTTTGCCATGCTTGTTTGAACCTCATAATGGATGAATTGGCCGTAGCTCAGTGCTAGACTTTTGTTAAGAATCTTGTGTGCATCCCTGCCATGTATTTTGTTGTCATGTTTGGGTGCTGTAGCATGTTCATTGCATTGCATTTAGATGCCTACTTGCTGTAAATCGCAGACCGGTGTCATTTTTGAATCGCTTGCCATTTCCAAACCGTAACTCCGATTCCGGCGTTCTTTATATCGTTTTCAAGCGATTTCATCTCATCTTTCCAGTGGCACCCTTGGAATTCCAAGTTGAGGCCAGGTTCATGCATTTCCTGTCATATCTTGCATTTTGCATCCCGCATCGCATCCCGCATAGCATATCATCATTTCATCATATTGCTTGGTCTTGCACGTGGTTGATTGTATCCTTGTTGCTTGTTTGTCTTGTTTGGGTAGAGCCGGGAGACGAGTTCGCTACCGAGGAGGCCGTTGAGTTTGCTTGTGAGGATCTAGTCAACTCTGACAACTGTGCAGGCAAGATGATCATACCCTCGAAATCACTACTATCTTTGCTATGCTAGTTTGCTCGCTCTTTGCTATGCCAATGCTACGATGCCTACCATTTGCTTGTCAGCCTCCCAATTGCCATGTTGAACCTCTAACCCACCTTGTCCTAGCAAACCGTTGATTGGCTATGTTACCGCTTTGCTCAGCCCCTCTTATAGCGTTGCTAGTTGCAGGTGAAGATCGGAGGCCGTTCCTTGTTGGAACATCTTTTATTTACTTGTTGGGATATCATTATATTGCTATGTTATCTTAATGCATCTATATACTTGGTAAAGGGTGGAAGGCTCGGCCTTATGCCTGGTGTTTTGTTCCACTCTTGCCGCCCTAGTTTCCGTCATATCGGTGTTATGTTCCCGGATTTTGCGTTCCTTACGCGGTTGGGTATAAATGGGAACCCCTTGATATTTCGCCTTGATTAAAGCTTTTCCAGCAATGCCCAAACCTTGGTTTTACCATTTGCCACCTAGCCTTTTCTTTCCCTTGGGTTCTGCAGACTCAAGGGTCATCTTATTAACCCCCCCCCCCCCGGGCCAGTGCTCCTCTGAGTGTTGGTCCAACCGAGCGATGTCCGGGGATACCAGGGGCAACTCTGGGCTGGCCTACCCGACGTCTTGCTCATCTGAGTGTGCCATGAGAAAGAGATATGTGCAGCTCCTATCGGGATTTGTCGGCACATTCGGGTGGTGTTGCTGGTCTTGTTTTAACCTGTCGAAGTGTCTTGAGTTACCGAGATACCGAGTCTGATCGGAACGTCTTGGGAGGAGGTCTATTCCTTCGTTGACCGTGAGAGCTTGTCATGGGCTAAGTTGGGACTCCCCTGCAGGGATTGAACTTTCGAAAGCCGTGCCCGTGGTTATGGGCGGATGGGAATTTGTTAATGTCCGGTTGTAGATAACTTGAACTTTAATTAATTAAAATGAATCAACTGAGTGTGTTACCGTGATGGCCCCTTTCCGGCGGAGTCCGGGAAGTGGACACGGTGTGGGAGTTATGCTTGCGCAGGTTGTTCTTCTAGTTTTCACGCTCGTGCCTTGCCTCATCTTCTCGATCTCTTTTGCGTATAAGTTAGCCACCACATGTGCTAGTCGCTTGCTGCAGCTCCACATATATATTGCCTTACCATTCCTATAAGCTTAAATAGTCTTGATCGCGAGGGTGCGAGATTGCTGAGTCCCTGTGGCTCACAGATACTATAACTCCAGATGCAGGTCCAGGTGATTCCGCTCCAGGTGACGAGTACGAGCTCAAGTGGGAGTTCGACGAAGACTCTCAGCGTTACTACGTGTCTTTTCCTGATGATCAGTAGTGGTGCCCAGTTGGGGGTGATTGGGACCGTGTCGCATGTTGGGTTCTCTTCTATTTTGGCACCGTAGTCGGGCCATGAGTGTTTTGGATGATGTAATGTTATTTATGTTCTTGATTGACGTGGCGAGTGTAAGCAACTATGTTCTCCCCTTTATTATTCATATTACATGGGATGTTTGTGAAGATTGCCTAACTTGCGACATATGCCTTCAATGCGATTATGTCTCTAAGTCGTGCCTCGACACGTGGGAGCTATAGTCGCATCGAGGGTGTTAACGTGGCTTCCACGACGTACTCCTTCCTCCTATATATACACACGTACCCCCAAACGATCAGAACAGGAGCCAAAAACCTAATTCCACCGCCTCAACTTTCTGTATCCACGAGATCCCATCTTGGTGCCTGTTCCGGAGCTCCGCCGGAAGAGGGCCGCCATCACGGAGGGCTTCTACATCATCATAGCCCCTCCAATGAAGTGTGAGTAGTTTACCTCAGACCTTCGGGTCCATAGTTAGTAGCTAGATGGCTTCTTCTCTCTCTTTGAATCTCAATACAAAGTTCTCCCCCTCTCTTGTGGAGATCTATTCGATGTAATCTTCTTTTTGCGGTGTGTTTGTTGAGACCAATGAATTGTGGGTTTATGATCCAGTCTATCTATGAATAATATTTGAATCTTCTCTGGATTCTTTTATGCATGATTGGTTATCTTTGCAAGTCTCTTCGAATTGTATGAAACAATTGCTTGGCTTGTCATCGGGGTTGTGCATGATTTAAATATTTTGTGTGGGGAATATGGAGCATAGCCTGACTATATGATTTTGTAGGGATAACTTTCTTTGGCCATGTTATTTTGAGAAGACATAATGCTTTGTTAGTATGCTTGAAGTATTATTATTTTCTATGTCAATATAAACTTTTGTCTTGAATATTTCTAATCTGAATATTCATACCACAATTAATAAGATTTGCATTGAAATTATGCCAAGTAGCACTCCGCATCAAAAATTCTCTTTTTATCATTTACCTACTCGAGGATGAGCAGGAATTAAGCTTGGGGATGCCTGATACGTCTCCAATGTATCTATAATTTTTCATTGCTCCATGCTATATTATCTACTGTTTTGGACTATATTGGGCTTTATTTTCCACTTTTATATTATTTTTGGGAATAACCTATTAACCGGAGGCCCAGCCCAGAATTGTTGTTTTTTTGCCTATTTCAGTGTTTCGGATAAACGGAATATCAAACGGAGTCCAAACGGAATAAAATCTTCGGGGGCGTGATTTTCTCACCGAACGTGATCCAGGAGACTTGGACCCTACTGCAAGGGATCAAAGAGGAGATCACGAGGGTGGGGGGCGCCCCCCCCTAGGGCGCGCCCCCCTGCCTCGTGGGCCCCTCGGTGCTCCACCGACGTACTCCTTCCTCCTATATATACACACGTACCCCCAAACGATCAGAACAGGAGCCAAAAACCTAATTCCACCGCCTCAACTTTCTGTATCCACGAGATCCCATCTTGGGGCCTGTTCCGGAGCTCCGCCGGAAGAGGGCCGCCATCACGGAGGGCTTCTACATCATCATAGCCCCTCCAATGAAGTGTGAGTAGTTTACCTCAGACCTTCGGGTCCATAGTTAGTAGCTAGATGGCTTCTTCTCTCTCTTTGAATCTCAATACAAAGTTCTCCCCCTCTCTTGTGGAGATCTATTCGATGTAATCTTCTTTTTGCGGTGTGTTCGTTGAGACCGATGAATTGTGGGTTTATGATCAAGTCTATCTATGAATAATATTTGAATCTTCTCTGAATTCTTTTATGCATGATTGGTTATCTTTGCAAGTCTCTTCGAATTATCCGTTTGGTTTGGCCAACTAGATTGGTAGTTCTTGCCATGGGAGAAGTGCTTAGCTTTGGGTTCGATCTTGCGGTGTCCTTACCCAGTGACAGAAGGGGCAGCAAGGCACGTATTGTATCGTTGCCATCGAGGATAACAAGATGGGGTTTATTTCATATTGCATGAATTTATCTCTCTACATCATGTCATCTTGCTTAAGGCGTTACTCTGTTTTTAACTTAATACTCTAGATGCATGCTGGATAGCGGTCGATGAGTGGAGTAATAGTAGTAGATGCAGAATCGTTTCGATCTACTTGTCACGGACGTGATGCCTATATACATGATCATGCCTAGATATTCTCATAATTATGCACAATTCTATCAATTGCTCAACAGTAATTTGTTCACCCACCGTAGAATACTTATGCTCTTGAGAGAAGCCACTAGTGAAACCTATGGCCCCCGGGTCTATTCTCATCATATCAATCTCCATCACTTTTATATTGTTTTGCTATTTACTTTGCTTTACTTTTTACTTGCATTCTTATATCAAAAATACCAAAAATATTCTATCTATCAGATCTCACTCTCGTAAGTGACCGTGAAGGCTTGACAACCCCTAATCGCCGTTGGTTGCGAGTAGCTATCGCTTTGTGCAGGTACGAGGGACTTGAAGCGTGGGCTCCTTACTGGATTGATATCTTGGTTCTCCAAAACTGGGGGAAATACTTTACGCTGCCTCTGCTGCATCATCCCTTCCTCTTCGGGGAAAACCAACGCAAGCTCAAGACGTAGCAAGAAGGATTTCTGGCACCGGTTGACGGGGAGTCTACGCAAAAGTCAATATACCAAGTACCCATCACAATCCCTATCTCTCGCATTACATTATTTGCCATTTGCCTCTCGTTTTCCTCTCCCCCCATTCACCCTTGTCGTTTTATTTGCCCTCTCTCTCTCTATCCTCCCTCTCTGTTTGCCTCTTTTTGTCCGCTTGCTTTTTGTTTGCTCGTGTGTTAGATTGCTTGTTTGTCGCGATGGCTCAACCAAGATTTGGTGATCTTCACCTTAAAAGGTTAGAGGAGATCGAAAACAATGTTAGGAGGTTTATGGTTTTGCAATTTGAGCATAGTAATTTCTTTAGAAACGAACTTAAAGAACAAAAAAGTTTTATGAGTTATATGAATAAAGAGCTTGATGATATGTCTAAAGAATTTGAGGGTATAAGATCCCAGATTGCTCGTCTAGAGAAGCGCCT
>NC_053022.1:295581144-295597024 GCF_003073215.2 Triticum urartu
GGGATCTTGTGGATACAGAAAGTTACGGCAGTGGAATTAGGGTTTTGGCTCCGTATCTGATAGTTTGGGGGTACATAGGTATATATAGGATGAAGGAGTACGTCGGTGGAGCAACATGGGCCCCACGAGGGTGGAGGGCGCGCCTGGGGGGTAGGCATGCCCCCTACCTCGTGCCTTCCTTGTTGATTGCTTGACGTAGGGTCCAAGTCCTCTGGATCACGTTCGTTCTGAAAATCACGTTCCCGAAGGTTTCATTCCGTTTGGACTCCGTTTGGTATTCTTTTTCTGCGAAATCCTAAATAGGTAAAAAAAACAGCAATTCTGGGCTGGGCCTCTGGTTAATAGGTTAGTCCCAAAAATAATATAAAAGTGTATAATAAAGCCCAATAATGTCCAAAAGGGGATATAATATAGCATGGAACAATCAAAAATTATAGATACGTTGGAGACATATAAGTATTCCACTGGTTATCAGTTTGAACCGTGGCAGCTTGTTCACTTCAAGATTCTGGGCAAGTTTCCAAGAAGCTATGGGAACTCATCTGTCGTTCAGTACTGCGTTTCATCCTCAGTCGCAAGGGCAAGTTGAACATGTCAACCAAGTTCTCGAAGACATGCTTCGAGCTTGTGTAATTTCCTTCGGCAAGAAATGGGAGGAATCTCTCCCGTATGCCGAGTTCTCATATAATAATAGCTATCAAGCTAGCCTGAAGATGGCCCCTTCGAAGTGCTATATGGACGAAAGTGTCGAACCCCTCTAAACTGGTCATAAACTGGGGAACGTCCACTCTTCGGTCCGGATATTATCCAACATGCCGAAGAACAAGTCCGCATTATTCGCGAGAATCTCAAGACTGCTCAGTCACGTCAGAAAAGTCAGTATGACCGTCATCACAAAGACATGGTCTATCAACCTGGCGAAAAGGCTTATCTTTGAGTTACACCAATGAAGGGCGCTTGTCGGTGTCAAAACCGGCGAATCTCGGGTAGGGGGTCCTGAACTGTGCGTCTAGGGCGGATGGTAACAGGAGGCAGGGGACACCATGTTTTACCCAGGTTCGGGCCCTCTTGATGGAGGTAAAACCCTACGTCATGCTTGATTTATTCTTGATGATATGAGTATTACAAGAGTTGATCTACCACGAGATCGGAGAGGCTAAACCCTAGAAGCTAGCCTATGGTATGATTGTATGTTGTCCTACGGACTAAAACCCTCCGATTTATATAGACACCAGAGGGGGCTAGGGTTACACAAGGTCGGTTACAAAGGAGGAGATATACATATCCGTATTGCCTAGCTTGCCTTCCACGCCAAGTAGAGTCCCATCCGGACACGAGACGAAGTCTTCAATCTTGTATCTTCATAGTCCAACAGTCTGGCCAAAGGATATAATCTGGCTGTCCGGATACCCCCTAATCCAGGACTCCCTCAGTAGCCCTCGAACCAGGCTTCAATGACGATGAGTCCGGCACACAGTTGTCTTCCGCATTGCAAGGCGGGTTCTTCTCCATCTTCCGAACGTTTGTAAAGCAGTGCCCGGTCCCATAAATGTTTGGACCTCTTGGCTTTTTTGCCCAATAAGGGCTATCTCCCATGCGTCGAATGAATACGAGGCGCCAGGGCATTTTTACATTCACTCCCCTAGCCAGATAAATAAATTGTCTATTAAAGGGATGGGGATCCTTAAATCCAATCCATACCATCCTCCCCCAGCGAGAATCCATCAGAGCGCGTTTCGGAAAGATCCATTCCAACATGGCCGACCTCCGCAGCTCCTCCTCCTGCCCCCGTAGGCCGTAAGCCCGGTGATTGGGAGAGGTGTCCAGTCCTGCACAGTCGATTAGTCGAACTGCAGACTAAGGGATTCCTCCCTTCGGTGTATATGGTGCCCGTTCGAGCCGGGCTTGCCACCTACAATGGCGGGGAGCAAGCGGAGAGCTTTCCCTGCCCCTCTATGGGGGAACGGGTCTGCCTTGTTCCCTATTTATTAAGGGGACTCGGATTTCCAATTCATCCGTTCCTCCGCGGGCTCCTGGAGTTCTATAGCCTCCAATTACACAATTTCACCCCCGCCTCCATCCTACATATCGCCGGCTATGTTGCTCTCTGTGAGTTGTTCCTGGGCTGTGAGGCTCACCTTGAGCTGTGGAAAAGGCTATTTTGCCTCGTCCCTCGCACACATAGGGGGTCACTTTATCAAGTGGGCGGAGCCGAAATATGGCGTGTCGCCGATACCGGATACCTGTCTGGTACCCCGAAGAAGTCGTCTGAAGACTGGCCTTCAGAATGGTTTTATATGGAGGGCATTCCCCTTCCGGACCCTGTTCGGAGGGGTCTTCCTGAGTTCAACAATGCTCCTCTGAAGAAATGCCAAAGTTGGCGCCCACGGAGCCCCCAGGTGGAAGACAATGGAGAAGTCCTCTATCTGATGAACCGGATTAAAGCACTAGCTCGATCAGGATTGACAGTAATCGAAGTTATGTCGATTTGCATAATGCAGGGAGTGCAACCACTTCAATATCGTGGGCACCCCTTGTGGTGTTTTAACGGGGGCGGATGATGCCACCCGCTGTGGGCGTAAGGGTCCGGACAATGCTGCCGCTTTAGCGAAAATTCTGTCTGAATTGTTCAAGGGTGAGGAAGAGGAGTTCGCCCGCATCAAGCCACGGGATGGATTCTCCATGTACAATCCTCCAAGCTGGGTAAGTTATATCTCCCTGCTCCCATTTCTCCCGCATTCTTTGTCGTAAGTATTCACCCTGCCACTTTGCGGCAGGAACTGCGAAAAGCCATAAAGGAGGTCAGCAGCCCTTCTCCACAACCAGAGGACCCTGACCGGGCCCTCGACTCCGGACTTGAAGAAGATCCAGTTATATTTGTGGAGCTGATAGACCGGCAGTTCTATCAATTAAGCTACGATGATGCCATGGTGTCCATTACGGCCGACTATCCCGGACTACTCCCTGCATCGCATGTAAGAAAAACCAAAAATCCCAACTCCAAAAACTAGGATCCCCTTTTAGACACTTCACCCACCATATACACATGGCGTTTTTACAGGGAAGGCATTCGGGACGCCCTGCCGAACCCGCAGCAACTCGCCAACAAGAGGCACTGAGGCCGGGTAGGCCAAAAAGGAAGGCGGTCAGGACGGAGACGCCGGCGCAAAGGTATGACAAAAACCCCGCTCCATGGTTGTCGTTTTTCTCAAAATATAATGACGCCCGTGTTTCTTTAACAGAAAAAACGCTCGGCGGAATATGTTCGGCGATGTTACTAATCACGCCTCCACCAGTCGGGCGCCAGGACCGGACATAGAGGCGAAAACCGATATGGGGCGGGCGCTGGATAATCCCCCTACAGAGGATGCGGATAGATTATCCGCTACAAACTCAGAAGTGGAAAGCGCCATGAATCACAGGCGCCGCCGGGCCGTACTCCGTGACGCTTGTTTCTCACCAGAGGCATTTGATGCCTTCAATTCTGGAGAGGCGTACCTCCGAGCTGCTCAAGATGGTCTAGCCAGAGCCACGGATCAGTATGTAAAGGATGTATGGGTAAGTAAATCTGACGATTTATATGTATCAGTAGCCCCTGAGACTTGAAACAGTTAGCAGAACTGATTTAAGGATCATCTTTATTGTGCAGGTTCTTACAGAGAAGAATACTAGGCTGTCACAGGAGCTAGAGGAATGCAAGACCCAACTGCGGGCCGCTGTTGCCGCATTGCAGGAACCGAAAAAGTCACCCGCTGGTAACATTTACTTTAAAGAATGATGGTTACCATATAGTGTGCGGCGTGGCTGCAGATCTAACAATAGATGTTGTAGATGAATCCGGAGAAAATCCGGAGGACCAGCATGTTATGCGACAGCTAGAGGCTGGCAAACGCGTGCTGACTGAGGTTAGGCGGGAGAAAAACAATCTCCAAGACGCCAATATCAAGCTGAGCGTGGAACTAAAAGACGTTCGAGCCCAGCTTGCAGACTCCGAGAAGGAGAATAAGCGGCTTCGGCGCGGCATTTTCAGTAAGTGCTTGAACGAATCCTTTTGAAGGAGTTCGGCGAAGAAGCCGACTAACAGTTATGTCTGTAGGTATGCTGACGGGTCGTCCCGCGGAGGAAATGCCCGGGTCTGCGGGTGATCTTCTATCCGAGCTCTCACATCTGCACGAACAAGTTCGGCAGGTGATGCAAGGTGTTGCCCAGGCCTTGTGGCCATCCGTCTCCCTGCCAGAGGGCGTTGCAGAGCTTACGGAGAAGCTCAAGGGAGCACGGGCGCTTCCGATTATGGAAGATATCGGCCTGCCAGACAGGTGCCAGAGAAGCCTGGGCAACACCTTGCATCACCTGCCGAACTTGTTCGTGCAGATGTGAGAGCTCGGATAGAAGATCACCCGCAGACCCGGGCATTTCCTCCGCGGGACGACCCGTCAGCATACCTACAGACATAACTTGTTAGTCGGCTTCTTCGCCGAACTCCTTTAAAAGGATTCGTTCAAGCACTTACTGAAAATGCCGCGTCGAAGCCGCTTATTCTCCTTCTCGGAGTCTGCAAGCTGGGCTCGAACGTCTTTTAGTTCCACGCTCAGCTTGATATTGGCGTCTTGGAGATTGTTTTTCTCCCGCCTAACCTCAGTCAGCACGCGTTTGCAGCCTCTAGCTGTCGCATAACATGCTGGTCCTCCGGATTTTCTCCGGATTCATCTGCAACATCTATTGTTAGATCTGCAGCCACGCGCACACTATATGGTAACCATCATTCTTTAAAGTAAATGTTACCAGCGGGTGACTTTTTCGGTTCCTGCAATGCGGCAACAGCGGCCCGCAGTTGGGTCTTGCATTCCTCTAGCTCCTGTGACAGCCTAGTATTCTTCTCTGTAAGAACCTGCACAATAAAGATGATCCTTAAATCAGTTCTGCTAACTGTTTCAAGTCTCAGGGGCTACTGATACATATAAATCGTCAGATTTACTTACCCGTACATCCTTTACATACTGATCCGTGGCTCTGGCTAGACCATCTTGAGCAGCTCGGAGGTACGCCTCTCCAGAATTGAAGGCATCAAATGCCTCTGGTGAGAAACAAGCGTCACGGAGTACGGCCCGGCGGCGCCTATGATTCATGGCGCTTTCCACTTCTGAGTTTGTAGCGGATAATCTATCCGCATCCTCTGTAGGGGGATTATCCGGCGCCCGCCCCATATCGGCTTCCGCCTCTATGTCCGGTCCTGGCGCCCGACTGGTGGAAGCGTGATTAGTAACATCGCCGGACATATTCCGGCGAGCGTTTTTTCTGTTAAAGAAACACGGGCGTCATTATTTTGAGAAAGACGACAACCACGGAGCGGTTTGTATACCTTTGCGCCGGCGTCTCCGTCCTGACCGCCTTCCTTTTTGGCCTACCCGGCCTCGGTGCCTCTTGTTGGCGAGTTGCTGCGGGTTCGGCAGGGCGTCCCGAATGCCTTCCCTGTAAAAATGCCATGTGTATATGGTGGGTGAAGTGTCTAAAAGGGGATCCTAGTTTTTGGAGTTGGGATTTTTGGTTTTTCTTACGTGCGATGCAGGGAGCAGTCCGGGATAGTCGGCCGTAATGGCCACCATGGCATCATCGCAGCTTAACTGATAGAACTGCCGGTCTATCAGCTCCACAATATAACCGGATCTTCTTCAAGTCCGGAGTCGAGGGCCCGGTCAGGGTCCTCTGGTTGTGGAGAAGGGCTGCTGACCTCCTTTATGGCTTTTCGCAGTTCCTGCCGCAAAGTGGCAAGGTGAATACTTACGACAAAGAATGCGGGAAAAATGGGAGCAGGGAGATATAACTTACCCAGCTTGGAGGATTGTACATGGAGAATCCATCCCGTGGCTTGATGCGGGTGAACTCCTCTTCCTCACCCTTGAACAATTCAGACAGAATTTTCGCTAAAGCGGCAGCATTGTCCGGACCCTTACGCCCGCAGCGGGTGGCGTCATCCGCCCCGTTATAACACCACAAGGGGTGCCCACGATATTGAAGTGGTTGCACTCCCCGCATTATGCAAATCGACATAACTTCGATTACTGTCAATCCTGATCGAGCCAGTGCTTTAATCCGGTTGCATCAGATAGAGGACTTCTCCATTGTCTTCCACCTGGGGGCTCCGTGGGCGCCAACTTCGGCGTTTCTTCAGAGGAGCATTGTTGAACTCAGGAAGACCCCGCCGAACAGGGTCCGGAAGGGGAACGTCCTCCATATAAAACCATTCTGAAGGCCAGTCTTCGGACTTCTTCGGGGTACCGACAGGTATCCGGTTATCGGCGATGCGCCATATTTCGGCTCCGCCCACTTGATAAAGTGACCCCTCTGTGTGCGAGGGACGAGGCAAAATAGCCTTTTCCACAGCTCGAAGTGAGCCTCGCAGCCCAGGAACAACTCGCAGAGAGCAACATAGCCGGCGATATGTAGGATGGAGGCGGGGGTGAAATTGTGTAATTGGAGGCCGTAGAACTCCAGGAGCCCGCGGAGGAACGGATGAATTGGAAATCCGAGTCCCCTTAATAAATAGGGAACAAGGCAGACCCGTTCCCCCATAGAGGGACAGGGAAAGCTCTCCGCTTGCTCCCCGCCATTGTAGGTGGCAAGCCCGGCTCGAACGGGCACCATATACCGGAGGGAGAAATCCCTTAGTCTGCAGTTCGACTAATCGACTGTGCGGGACTGAACACCTCTCCCAATCACCGGGCTTAGGGCTACGGGGGCGGGAGGAGGAGCTGCGGAGGTCGGCCATGCTGGAATGGATCTTCCGAAACGCGCTCTGATGGATTCTCGCTGGGGGAGGATGGTATGGATTGGATCTAAGGATCCCCATCCCTTTAATAGACAATTTATTTATCTGGCTAGGGGGTGAATGTAAAAACGCCCTGGCGCCTCGTATTCATTCGACGCATGGGAGATAGCCCTTATTGGGCACAGAAGCCAAGAGGTCCAAACATTTATGGGACCGGCACTGCTTTACAAACGTTCGGAAGATGGAGAAGAACCCGCCTTGCAATGCCGAAGACAACTGCGCGCCGGACTCATCGTCATTGAAGCCTGGTTCGAGGGGCTACTGAGGGAGTCCTGGATTAGGGGGTATCCGGACAGCCGGATTATATCCTTTGGCCAGACTGTTGGACTATGAAGATACAAGATTGAAGACTTCGTCTCGTGTCCGGATGGGACTCTACTTGGCGTGGAAGGCAAGCTAGGCAATACGGATATGTATATCTCCTCCTTTGTAACCGACCTTGTGTAACCCTAGCCCCTCTGGTGTCTATATAAACCGGAGGGTTTTAGTCCGTAGGACAACATACAATCATACCATAGGCTAGCTTCTAGGGTTTAGCCTCTCCGATCTCGTGTAGATCAACTCTTGTAATACTCATATCATCAAGAATAAATCAAGCAGGACGTAGGGTTTTACCTCCATCAAGAGGGCCCGAACCTGGGTAAAACATCGTGTCCCCTGCCTCTGTTACCATCCGCCTTAGACGCACAGTTCGGGACCCCCTACCCGAGATCGCCGGTTTTGACACCGACCAAGCGCCCTTCATTGGTGTAACTCAAAGATAAGCCTTTTCGCCAGGTTGATAGACCATGTCTTTGTGATGACGGTCATACTGACTTTTCTGACGTGACTGAGCAGTCTTGAGATTCTCGCGAATAATGCGGACTTGTTCTTCGGCATGTTGGATAATATCCGGACCGAAGAGTGGACGTTCCCCAGTTTATGACCAGTTTAGAGGGGTTCGACACTTTCGTCCATATAGCACTTCGAAGGGGCCATCTTCAGGCTAGCTTGATAGCTATTATTATATGAGAACTCGGCATACGGGAGAGATTCCTCCCATTTCTTGCCGAAGGAAATTACACAAGCTCGAAGCATGTCTTCGAGAACTTGGTTGACATGTTCAACTTGCCCTTGCGACTGAGGATGAAACGCAGTACTGAACGACAGATGAGTTCCCATAGCTTCTTGGAAACTTGCCCAGAATCTTGAAGTGAACAAGCTGCCACGGTTCAAACTGATAACCAGTGGAATACTTATATGTCTCCAACGTATCTATAATTTTTGATTGTTCCATGCTATATTATATCCCCTTTTGGACATTTATTTGGGCTTTATTATACACTTTTATTATTATTTTGGGACTAACCTATTAACCAGAGCCCAGCCCAGAATTGCTGTTTTTTTTACCTATTTAGGATTTCGCAGAAAAGAATACCAACGGAGTCCAAACGGATGAAACCTTCGGGACGTTGATTCAAACGAACGTGATATCCAGAGGACTTGGACCCTACGTCAAGCAATCACAAGGAAGGCACGAGGTAGGGCATGGCTCCCCCCCAGGGCCGCGCCCTCCACCCTCGTGGGGCCCATGTGTTCTCCAAACCGACGTACTCCTTCATCCTATATATACCTATGTACCCCCAAACTATCAGATACGGAGCCAAAACCCTAATTCCACTGCCGTAACTTTCTGTATCCACAAGATCCCATCTTGGGGCCTTTTCCGGAGCTCCGTCGGAGGGGGTATCGATCATGGAGGGCTTCTACATCAACACCATAGCCTCTCCGATGAAGTGTGAGTAGTTTACTTCAGACCTAGGGGTCCATAGTTATTAGCTAGATGGCTTCTTCTCTCTTTTTGGATCTCAATAAAAAGTTCTCCCCCTCTCTTGTGGAGATATATTCGATGTAATCTTCTTTTACGGTGTGTTTGTTGAGACCGATGAATTGTGGGTTTATGATCAAGTTTATCTATGAACAATATTCGAATCTTCTCTGAATTCTTTTATGTATGATTGGTTATCTTTGCAAGTCTCTTCGAATTATCAATTTGGTTTGTCCTACTAGATTGATCTTTCTTGCAATGGGAGAAGTGCTTAGCTTTGGGTTCAATCTTGCGGTGTCCTTTCCTAGTGACAGTTGGGGCAGCAAGGCACGTATTGTATTGTTGCCATCGAGGATAACAAGATGGGGTTTATATCATATTGCATGAGTTTATCCCTCTACATCATGTCATCTTGCTTAAATCGTTACTCTATTCTCTTGAACTTAATACTCTAGATGCATGCTGGATAGCGGTCGATGCGTGGAGTAATAGTAGTAGATGCAGGCAAGAGTCAGTCTACTTGTCTTGGACGTGATGCCTATATACATGATCATACCTAGATATTCTCATAACTATGCTCAATTCTGTCAATTGCTCAACAGTAATTTGTTCACCCACCATAATACTTATGCTCTGGAGAGAAGCCTATAGTGAAACGTATGGCCCCCGGGTTTATTTTCCATCATATTAATCTTCCAATACTTAGTTATTTCCTTTGCCATTTATTTTACTTGCATCTTTATTTCTCTTTATCCTAAAATACCAAAAATATTATATTATCATATCTATCAGATCTCACTCTCGTAGGTGACCGTGAAGGGATTGACAACCCCTTTATCGCGTTGGTTGCGAGGAGTTTATTTGTTTGTGTAGGTGCGAGGGACTCGTGCGTGGCCTCCTACTGGATTGATACCTTGGTTCTCAAAAACTGAGGGAAATACTTACACTGCTCTACTGCATCACCCTTTCCTCTTCAAGGGAAAACCAACGCAGTGCTCAAGAGGTAGCAAATACCATGAAGTGAAACAATTCTAGACCTGTAGAGAGTTGCAAGCTAACTAGCAGTGATTGTTTCTTTGACCGCCAGAAAATGTGCAACCTTAGAAAACCGGTCAATGACGACCAGAATAACATCATTACCTTTCTACGATTTGTGAAATCCAGTGACGAAGTCCATTTCAACATGGTCCCATTTCCATTCAGGAATAGAGATAGGTTGCAGAGTTCCAGCAGGCCTTTGATGTTCTGCTTTGATACGACGGCAAACGTCTCACTCAGCCACATAACGAGCAATGTCTTGCTTCATGTTTAACCACCGGAATCTCTGACGGATGTCTTGGTACATCTTTGTACTACCGGGATGAATAGACAAAGGCATATCATGAGCTTCTTTCATAACCTTTTGAGTCTGATCCAGGTTTTTCCTCGAACATGGTAACACTAGGCGGCCTTTGAAGTACAAGGCGCCATCACCGACGATAGTGAAGAATGAGGGATTTCCTTCCGCGAGATAGCGTTTAATCTTCTCGACTTTAGAGTCATAATATTGAATAGTCTTGATATGGTCTACGAGATCTGGTACGACAACCAGGGTATTTAGAGAACCCTTAGGAACAACACGGAGATTCATCTTTTGGAACTCTGGGGGAAGGGGAGCGAGTGCACCAGGAGGGACAACATGGAGGTTCAACTTTCTAAATTCTTCGACAAGTGAGGGCTGAACTTTTCGAACCTGGAGGTGGTTGCAGTAAGACTTGTGGCACAAGACATTAGCCATTACATTAGCCTTGCATGGAGTATAGGAAATACCCAAGTCAAAGTCTGCAACAGTCTCCATCCATCACTGCTGACGGAGGTTCAGGTTTGGCTGAGTAAAAAGATACTTCAGACTTTGACGGTCGGTGAAGATATCGCAACGATTACCGAGAAGGTAACCTTGCCACTACTTTAGTGCATGAATGACAGCAGCAAGCTCGAGGTCATGAACTGGATAATTTTCTTAATGATGGCGCAATTGACGAGAGGCATAAGCAATCACTTTGTGCTCTTGCATTAGGACACAACCTAATCCTTGACGGGAAACGTCACAGTAAATGACGAAGTCCTTCTTAGTATCAGGTGGAGCAAGCACTGGGGCAGAAGTCAACTTGTCTTTGAGTGCCTGGAAACTTTCCTGACATTTGTCTGTCCATTAAAACTTGATGCCCTTATGCAACAGGTTAGTCAGAGGCCTGGCGATCTTGGAGAAGTTCTCGACGAATCAACGACAATAGCTGGCGAGTCTGAGAAAACTTCTGACTTGCTTGACATTTTTCGGAGGAGTCCAATCAAGAATAGCCTGGACTCGTTCAGGGTTGACGGCGATACCATCCTTAGAGATGGCATGCCCAAGATAGGCTACTTTGGGTAGCCAGAATTCACACTTGGAGAACTTGGCATATAGTTGATGCTCTCGTAGATTTTCCAGCACAAGACGAAGATGTTCAACATGCTCTTGTTTGTTCTTGGAGAATACAAGTATATCATCCAGATAAACCACGACGAACTTGTCAAGATAATCCATGAATATATAGTTCATCAGACGAGAGAAGGTGGCTGGAGCATTGGTTAAGCCGAATGACATGACGGTGTACTCGTATGAACCATATCGAGTCATGAAGGCGGTCTTTGGGATATCCTCTTCATGAACACGGATCTGGTGGTAACCCAACTCAAGTCGAGTTTGGAGAACACTGATGAACCAGCCAGTTGATCATACACGTCATTGATCCGAGGGAGGGGATATTTGTTCTCGATAGTGGCTTGGTTAATAGGACGATAATCTTGGACTAATCGGTTTGTCCCATTCTTCTTCTGGACAAAGAGAGAAGGTGCCCCCAAGGAGAGCAACTAGGGCGAATGAAACTTTTGCGAAGAGATTTGTCGATTTCCTCCTTAAGCTCAATGAGTTCATGCAGCGTCATCTTGTAGGGTTGTTTGGCTATAGGAGTGGTGCCTGGTTTCAAGTCGATGATGAATTCGACAGCTCTAGCAGGGGGAATCCCTGGAAGTTCTTCAGGAAAGACGCCGAGGAATTTGTGCACGATGGGAATGTTTTCAATGCCCTCAAGTGGTGCAACGTTCAATGCATTCAATGCATAGAGCCTTGCCTCAGCATTTTGAACCAGGCGGGCATTGTAGCTTATTATTTCATCAGAAGGGTGTACCAGATGGACGGTCTTAGTGGCAAAAACTATAGAAGCAGTATGCACTTTCAACCAATCCGTTCCCAGAATGAGATAAATGCTACATGACTTCAGTACGATGGGAGAGATAAGGAATTCCAGTCCTTCAATTTCAGCGGGAACATTGTGACTAACCATAGATGTTTGACATTGGCCCGCAGGGGTGTGTACCACTATCGCAGTGTTCATCTCTTCGTATTTAAGGCCATGCATGAATGCAAACTCAGCTGCTATGAACGAATGCAATGCTCCTGTATCAAATAAAACGGTTGCTGGTATAGAATTTACGAGGAGTGTACCCATCATAGTAGCAGGCTGGTCTTGAGCTTCATTGAGATCAATGTGGTTGGCATGAACACAACCATAAGACTTGGCATTGTTGTTGCGGGGATGGTTGCTTCCACGACCAGCTGCGGGAAGGGCCAGTTGATTCTGGTTCTGGTTGCATTCCCTAGCACGGTGTCCTGGTTGACCACACCTGAAGCACAGACCATTATTGGGAGTGGGAACAGGAGCTCGGGGTGGTGGAGCTGGAAGCCTTGGCTGCCTAGGTGGTGGAGGAGGCAGACGAGGTGCAGCATAGGACTGCCTTGGAGCAGGTGCAGTTGGCTGGTACATGCTGTTGGGAATCCATATCCTACGCTTCTGCAAGGACGGGCCCGAAGATGATCCCATGTCACGGTTGCGCCTGTGAGAGCTCTGGTGTCCCTGCATTCCAGTTTCGAAATTGATGGCCTTGTTCACCAAGGTGGCGAAATCGGCAAGGTCATGCACTAGTAGTGCGAGTTTGATGTCAGCTTGTAGTCCATCACGGAACTTCTCCTGTCTGCGAGCATCAGTTGCAATGTCTTCTTCAGCATAGCGGGATAAGTCCAGAAACTCCCACTGATAAGCTTCCACAGTTTTGTTGCCTTGGGTGAGGTTGCGGAACTCGCGCTTCTTCCGGTCCATGATTCCTTAAGGAATGAAGCAGGCACGGAAAGCAGCTTGGAAGTCTGGCCAGGTGATGATTGTTCCAACAGGCAGAGTACGCCTGTGGCTGTCCCACCATTGAGCCGCGGGTCCTTTCTGGAAGAAGGAAGCAAAGGTGACATAGCTGGCAGGGGCTACATCAGCAGACTCCATCTCATAGGTGATGTCACGGAGCTAGTCATCAGCATACAGAGGCTGAGTTGAGCTGCGGTACACAGTTGGGTTGAGGCGCATGAAATCCTACAGAGTCACTTGGGCTGGCTACTGGTTCATATTGGGGCGAGGAAACTGAGCCATAATGTTCTCCATGAACTGGCGATTCAACTTGAACTGTTGCATCATACCAGCCATGTACTCAGGCGGTGGTGGGGGATCACCACCATGACCACGACCACCTGGTCTAACCATCCTGCTAATATATAACAGGGGTAGTTCAGCATTGGGAAATTTGCAAAGACAAAAATCATTCATGATGAAACATGCACAATGAAAGGAGCACGATAGATACTACATAGTAGTCGTCATATCTTACAAGAGGGACCATGCATAGAGTTCGGTACACAAAGTTCAGTACACAGACTAAAGACATCATAGGCGGCTCGCAGGCTCGCGTCGAAGGCACCTAATACTAATAAGCAAGCCTACATCAGTCCCAGGAGGAACTGTGGAGGTAGGTGTAGCCTGACAGCTGGTAGTGGCGTAACGGGAAGTCCTCCACATCAGTATCCAGGGGTCCGCGGATACTCTGGTGCAGAACTAGATGCTCAGGTGGTAGAAGAGGACCAAGTGCAGGAGACTAGCCTCCCACATCTGGCCAGCCGATACCCTGGGCATCACGTCCTGGATGGGTAGATCACAGATCGCGACAGATCACCAGATCGGACAAGGGGGTGCAACAGCGTCAGAGCACGGTAAATGTGCTGACGGGTGGTGTACAACTCATGGCGAAGAGCTCAGTTAGCTCTATCCAGCCCATCAGCATGCAGAACCAGGTTCTGATGGTAGAAGGGCTCTCGGGTGACAGTGAAGTAGCCAACAGTGTAGTATCCCTCCGCACCAATATCAGATGCGATAGCAATGTGCCTGAAAGGGGAGGTGTCCAACTCCCGATACTCTCCATGAAGACGTGTTAGAGCAGCATAAGCAGCATCATGGACTGCCATATCGATGGTCACTCCAACACCATCAGAAGTGTGCAGCACAGTAGTGGAGTCATACTCCCGAGAGTAGAGGTGGACGATGGCACGGTACTGCTCCTGGTACTGCTCGTACACGGTGTACTCAAGGTGCCAGCGATAACCCAGATAGGTCATCATCTCAGCTAACACAGCAGGTGAACCTGGGACACCAATGGCCGTCGTGTGGCGCATGACCTGCCTCGTGGGTTCCACGTGAAAACAAAGATGTTTCAAAGGAGTCAAATGACAGTGTGGGTATTGTTCAAAATACTACTCTAAGGAATAACTAGGGCTTATCCAACTTTGGGGTGAATGTGGTCACGGGATCCTAATGTTAGAGTTAGCAAATCCATTTAACCCCAGTAGAAGAGAGTTCAGAGTCCCGGAGTAAAGATCGAGGAGTAAAAGATCCTAATACCACCTAAATGGCGACGTGGGCCCGTAAGACAGACAACCATGTTAGTAAAAACTTTTGCAATGACTAGACTCGATACGTTGCAGCCCCACCTAGGTACAACAGATAGGTCAGCACGCCGGTCTAAATCCTATGCGCGCAGGGGTCTGGGCCCATCGCCCGTTGCTCACCTGCACATTCCGAACGCGGCCGGAAGCAGACCTAGCCTCACTAATACAAGAGCAGGCGTTCCAGCCCAATCCGGCGCACGCCGCTCAGTCGCTGACGCCAAGAAGGTTTCGGCTGATACCACGACGTCGAGTGCCCATAACTGTTCCCGCGTAGTTGGTTAGTGCGTATAGTCCAGTGGCCAGACCTAGATCAAATACCATGATCTCGTTAAGCGTGTTAATTGAGGTAACCACGGACGCCGACCAGGGCCAGGCCCACGTCTCTCCTAGGTGGTATCAACCTGCCCTATCGCTCCGCCACAAAGATCCACTCAGAGGGCCATCGGGACAAACACCCTTTCGGTCCCAATTCGTGAATCACTCGCGGGTACTCTACGAGCCGACTCGACTTTAGTCACCACATGTATCATATATTATGTATATAAGTATATACCCGTGATCACCTCTCGAGTGATCACGACCCGATAATATAGCATGGCAGACGAACTAGAATGTAGGCTCACTGATGGAATACTAGCATCCTATACTAAGCATTTAGGATTGCAGGTAAAGGTAACAACAGTAGTAGCAAAGACAGGCTATGCATTAGGATAGGATTAACGGAAAGCAGTAACATGCTACACTACTCTAATGCAAGAAATAGAGAGAAGAATAGGCGATATCTGGTGATCAAGGGGGGGGGGGTTGCCTGGTTGCTCTGGCAAGGAGGGGTCGTCAACAACGTAGTCGATCGGGGTACCAGCAGCATCGTCAGTCTCTTAGTCTACCAGAGAGAAGAGGGGGAAGAAACATTGAATACAATCAAACAGATGCATATTGATGCATGACATGACAAGTAATGGTACCAGGTGTGCCCTAACGCAGTAGGAGGTGATAGCGGCGAAGGGGGGAAACACCCGAGAAAGTATCCCCGGTGTTTCATGTTTTTGCACAAATGGACCGGAGGAGGAAAGTTGTGTGTTCGCTATGCTAGGGAAGTGTGGCGGACAAACGAGCTGCGTATTCGGGTTCGTCTCGTCGTTTTCAACAACTTTCATGTACAAAGTCTTTTCATCCGAGTTACGGTTTATTTTATATTAAATTTTAAAGTTTTAAATCATTATATAAATTACTATTACTAAATTAATTCGAAATCAGCATTACTGCATCAGCATGACATCAGCAGTCAACAGAGGTGTTGAGTGGGTCAAACTGACATGTGGGGTCCGCATGTCATTGACTGATCAGGCTAATCAGTGTTTAATTATGTTAACTACTAATTAGGTTAATCTAATCAGGATTAATTAAG